>NW_003852664.1:367457-385741 GCF_000181295.1 Otolemur garnettii | reverse complement strand
GGATAATTTTTCTTCCATTCCTGAGATACTTTGCTAAGAAGAGTATGTTCGAGTTCCATCCATGTAAACATGAAGGAGGTAAAGTCTCCATCTTTCTTTAAGGCTGCATAATATAGGGCCTTGAGCATCCGTGGATTTTGGTGTTCACAAGAAGTCTGTCATGGATACTGAGGGATGTCTATACGAAGTATAGGGAACTCCCAACTCTCAGGAGAATTCAGATTCCCCAAAAGGAAAGCCCACTCATGAGCCTGAGTTCCATGTATGTGCATGCCAGGATTTCCATGGAGCAGACTGAACCCACCTCTGAGGGTCCTACTGTACACAACAGGATAATGGGTGGCAGTTGTTCATTGGAAGTAGAATTGGAAAACTATAGAGGAGGCTGAGGGGGTGGTTTTAAAACTTGTTTGACGGGTATTTCTCTCTCCCTCGCCCCTCCCCTCTCTCTTTCCTTCTCTCCTTCTATCTTTGTCTGCCTAAGGAGCCCAGAGATATCATACAAAATGTCTATCTTAAAGTTTACCATGCTGGAAAAAATATGCTAAGGAGGAGATGCCAGGGAGTCCAGCTGTTTTGTCCCCCATCTGCTTTAGTGTTTCCATGCTAGGCATCAAAAATGTGAGTAAAAATGTCTTTGATATGAATCTCCTACCTCCTCAGCCACTGCAACCTCACAAGAGACCCAGAGTCACAAATGCCTAAAGAATTCCTTTCCGAGTTCTTGACTTATGGTAACCATAATAAATATTTGTTGTCGTAAGCGCTGCTTGGGGGTGATGTATAATGCAGCAATAGTACCTGGAAGGGATTACTAAAGAAGAAAGGAATGGAAGTTAGAGAGAACGGTTTGCAGGAGCAAAGTGAGGCTGTTCCCTGCCAACCACTGAACCACCCCAACACCAAGGGAACTTGTGCACCCTAATAAAGAAGGCTATCATACAAAGAAACATACTGAGTCCCAGGAGAGCTGATAGAGAGAAGCAAATGCAGCTTTTCTGCTATCCAGAGAGAAGGTCACTCCAAGCAGATGAGGCCAGAGAGAACTGGCACCAGCCCAGACAAGAAGAAGAAGAGCACTGGATTAGGGGAGTGGAAGCAGCTTCTGGAACGGGAGCTCTAACTCCGCACAGGAATTGCCCATCTGGAGTCAGCAGCTCTGGTTTGTATTAGCACCGTCCCTCCCAGACAGCCTGAGGTCACACTCCAGCTCTACCAATTTCTAACTGCAGGAATTTAGGCAAGTCACTAATCTTCCCTGTACTCAATTTCCCCATATAAAAAAGTGGGGTAATAATAGCACCTAATTAATAAATTAGGATTGTGGGGATTAAATGAGCACTTACATTTGAAATGCTTTGAAAGTGGCTGACATACAGTAAGGTCATAGTATAGTTAAGCTCTTATTATCATTGTTACTAGGACCTTTGGGGATAAAATCAGGGCATAAATCCAGGGAAATGACTAAATTTCCTATAAGCCAGCCAAGTGAGTATTAATATTTGGTATACTGCTATAAATGTGACCCTTTTGTAATATAAGGCCATGAAACCTTGGACCCAGTTGTGAAAATAATTAGAAGAATTTGAAAACCACTAAGATGTTTGTGATTACCTGTCAAATTGATAAAGTACATTAAAGTAGGTACCTTACATGACTAGCTGATATCTAAAATATAATATTCTTTGCAGAATCAAGTTCATAATATGCATAAATTTTTTAATCATGTCTCTATCCCCTCTGTCTAGTAAATACACATCAATGTATTGATCCTACATAAATTAGTAGGAATTTAAGAAAATGCTTATATTCAAATATTGTTTGGGTGTTTTTCTTTTTTAAAAATTTCAGATTAATATGAGGGTACAAAGGTTACATTCTTTGCTAGGTAGGTCATTCCTTTGTTAGGTAGGTCCAAGTTGTAGTCGTGCCCCTATTTGTGATAGAAAAAAATTAGACAAACACACAAAAACCTACATTTCACACCATGCCGGAACTATCCAATAGAATACTCCATAGGCATTAAAGATGATGGTTTCCAAGAATTTCTAATGATAAGCAGAAGTGTTCCTTTTATGAAACCCTGGGCACTATTGAAACTTAACAACCCAAATCTACTAAGAATACGCAAGGTTGGGTTTGTTTAGACTTCTATAACTTCAGGGAAAACACACTGAAGAAAACAATTAGGAGCATCTCAGCAGTGGGACTTGATGCAGTCTGTTTGTAGAAGCCATTTCTGGATTGGATGCAGTCAAGTAGCATGGGCAACTGGTGATTTAAATGATTATTATTTTATCAAAATATATTCAAGGAAGGTTAAAATGAGCCTAACTTTGTCACTACTGCCAAGGACGCCAAGAGCACTCAAAATGGGAATGTCTGTCATTCTTTAGGTCACAGTGAGCCATCATCTTGTCTTGTTATTAACATGTACATCTTGTACAAAATATTGTAATCCTTTAGGAAAAATATCACTTGATTTTTACCAAGGTCTTTGCTTTCCGGGTTTGTCAGCAGGACAACTTTTACCTTCTCACTTCAGTGGAAATCCAAGTTATAAAAAGGAAATCCATGCAGCTTAGAAAAAATACTGGAAAGAAATAAATGGACACATCTAAAGATAATAGACTACTGGTTGTGGAGTTACAGAAAATTTTGCTTTCTTCTTTTCATGCAGTGTTTTATGTATTTTCTACAGTACGTATATATTACTTCACAATCAGAAAAGTAATAAACAAATTTTAAGATATTGTAGGGTGGCGCCTGTGGCTCAAAAGAGTAGGGCACCAGCCCCAGCCCCATATGCCAGAGGTGGTGGGTTCAAACCCAGCCCTGGCCAAAAACTGCAAAAAAAAAAGGAGGAAAAAAAAGGTTTTTTTTTTTGGCGTTTTCCAGGATTAATTTTTTTGGTTATTCACTAATAAGAGAACAGTAAATGATGATGAAAATGTCAGCTTTATTCTTACATGTTCTTTAAAATAAGCTGCTATAGTCTGGATGTTTTCGTACCCCTCCCCTCCAAAATGTGTATGCCAAAAGTGTAATAACCAATGTGATGGTATAGAAAGGTGGGCCCTCATGAATGACATTAGTGCCCATATAGAGAAGGACCTGGATAGCTACCTTGCCTCATTCACCATGGAAGGGCTTAGTAAGAAGGTGTCATCTATGAACCAGGTGCCAGGGCCTTACCAGATATATAACGTGCTGGCACCTTGGCCTTTGACTTCCCTTCCTCTAAAACTGTGAGAAATAAATTTCTGTTGTGTACAAGCCACCCAATGTAAGGTGCTGTATTATAGTAGCCCCGATAAGCTAAGACATATGGTATACAGACTTCAATATTTTAACACAGTATTTGCAGCAACATAACTTACGAATGACTTTTCTTATTTACTATGATAGAAAATCACTAAATTTACCTGAAAAGTGAAAATGTTGCATGTTTAGAATGACTTAATATTCCCAGAGAGAATGGCATTGGATTCCACTTTTCAATAATAAACAATAGATAGACAGAAAGCAATAGAAATGTGGCATTACAGAAGGAAGAAACAGAATCTGCAAGGTATGGAGGAAACATAATGATTTGAGAGATGCAAGAAATTCATTGTAGCTAATGCAAGGAGGGGAAAGCATGATGGGAAATTCAGAAATAATTCATTCTATAAGCATCAGCTAAATTTCACGATAAGAAAAAGGAAATCCATGATACTAGAGGAGAAAAACAAGAGCTGATTAATAAATAAGTAAAATACATGAGTTCAAAGATGATAATGATAAAAACATAGGGATATGATTTTAGGAAATTATCATTTCACATAAGTATATATTATGAGTTACATAATGGCAAAATTAAAATAAGGAAGAAAGACACTAAAAATTCTACATTCTTGAAATGCCAACAATGGAGTAGGGCACAGAGGAGATGGAATGTGACTTAGCAGAGGAGAAATATAACTACATAGAGCTTGAGAAAATAGGGCTCCTGCTGCCCCAGTTAGAGAAATTCTGTTTCTAGACACTGGTATTACAATGCAAAAAACTGAATGCAAGTTAAGTACAGCACTAAAACCCTTCCAAATTCCTCTCCATCCCCAAATATGAGGAAAGGAAGACCATATGTAGTTTACTCTTGATGTTTCTCCAACTGTGTCATCTTAACCTTAAAACTATAAAAACAAAAATTAAAAATTATAATACTATCTAACACCCATTTGGAAATTACTATGTTTCAGCACTGTTCTAAGCATTTTATATTGATTAACTCATTTGATCCGCACCACTCAATGAGATAGTTTTCTTATCCTCATTTTAGAGATGAAATGAGACTCAGAAAAGCTCAGCAGTTTTCCAAAGATGACATAGCTAATGAGTGGCAGAGATGGGTAGGATTCAAATTCAGGAATTCTGACTCCAGAAGTACATAAACTGAACCTAGAAATAAATTAACTCTTTGTATGTCCACACCCATTAGCCATTGTATCGGTGGGCTTCAATTTGTGCAAAAAGGCGGCAGATACCGGGTACAAAACAGAGATTCACAAGATCTCTGTGCCAAAGTAGCGCGTATGTCTCAGGATTTTTGTTATTCCAAGAATTTTCTCTTAAGCATGGGACTACTTTCAGAGGTTGACTTAGGAAGCGACATTTTTTAAAACAGGAGCCCACCACACCTGGACACAGCTGATGGGAACTAGTATACATATCTAAATCAAAGACAGTCAGTACACAGATGACCAGCAACCAAATCCTGTTTTTAGAATTCAAACAAAAGAGGATAGAGACCATACTCAGACAACTGCAGGTAAACGACATTCAAGGTTCTGCTCTCCAGCTGTTAGCCGTGTGCAAGCAGAGAAAACAGGAACTGAACTGACCAGCAACCGAAACTGACCAAAGTAAATGTACAAAAGAAAATTTATTGTAAAGAATTGCAATCCCACTATTGGGTAGCCACCCAAAGGAAAAGAGGTCTTTTTATCAAAAAGACCTGTACTCGAATGTTTATGGCAACACAATTCGCAACTGCAAACATGCAGAATCAATCTAAGTGCCCATCAATTCATGAGTGGATAAAGAAAATGTGGTATATATATATATATTATATATAAAATATATAATATATATATGTAATATATACCAAGGAGTACTACTCAGCCATAAAAACAAATGAAATAATGCCTTTTGCAGCAACTTGGGTGGAACTGGAGACTATTCTCAGTGAAATGTCTCAGGTATGAAAAAACAAACAGCACACGCACTCTCTAATAACTGAGAACTAAACAATGGGCACACGTGGGCACAGAGATGTAAAGGCCACTGGAAATCAAGAAATGGGGAGCAGGGAGAGGTGAGGGACAAAAATGTACCTGGTGACAGGCACACAGCAAGCCCTGACGGAAGCACTGTACAAGACACTCATGTAACAAAAACACTTGCACCCCCTTAATATCCATGTAACAAAAACACTTGCACCCCCTTAATATCCATGTAACAATAATACTTGTGCCCCCTTAATATTTTGAAATTTAAAAAATTAAAAAAAAAAAAAAAAGAGAGAGAGACTGAGTAATTCACATAATCAATGTCCTGGAGTCTCAGTACAAGGACTCAGGCACTCTCTATAATTAAGGACTCAAGTTTCTCTAATGTTACTACTAGAGGAGTTTTTTGGCTTTAATCACATTTTGTGTGTCACTTCACTCACAATTAAAATTCATAGGGGAAATGGAATATTAAAGGCTAGTTTGAGTGACATACAACGCTTTGTCTGGAACCCCAGTTCAGGGTCTATTGGCTGTTTTCAGGAGGAAAAGAGATGCCTAAAACAAAGTGTGAGGCTCTCCTTTTAAGGTGAAGAAGCTCTGGGCAAAAAAATAACAGTTTTTTCTATACTTGGTCAGGAGAGAGAGAGAGAGAGAAAGGGAGAGAAAGCGAGCACAAAGAGGAGAGAATCATGTTTATGTGTAACTTGGAATCAGTGAGAGGAACAGTAACTTACCTTGAGAGCCAAAGACAAAAAAGTTTCATTACTATCTCCATTTCCTGTGATGTCTGGTGTGTTTTATTTCCAATATCTGTGAATTACCTTCTTGTATCTTTCCAATAAATTCCACCTCAATTGAATAATCTTGAGTTAATCTCTGGCTCTCGCTCCCAAAGACTCTTGACTGAAGGAACCACATTCATATTGACATGAGGAACACAGTGGTCTTTGAGGGACACACAGAGACACACGGTCTTTGAGGGACTCTCCCTTAATAGAGAAAAACTGTTACAAATATCAAGATGAAAGTACATATTTAATACAAAAAGTTAGTGGAGCATTTTGGATTATCTCTTAAGAACAGGAATGGGTGACTTCAGGAAAGGCTTCTTGAAATATATAATAGCCAACTTTACTTTTGGAGGACAGTTTGAAATAAGAAACTAAAGAAGGAGATAAGAGTGCCAGGAAAAGAACATGTAAGTCCATTAGAGACTTGACAGAGCTTGACACATGGGAGGGGCAAGATGTTCAGCATGAGGGGGACATGGAAGGGGAGAAGACTGCGAAAGAGAATTTTCTGAAACTGCTTTCTGAATCATTTGAATATTATGATTAAGAAAATATGGGTGCTAATGTAGGGTTTTAATATCATAGTTGTATTAGATACAAATATTTTGCACCTTATTCCTTTAAAAAATCAGGATGTTATGGAGGTACACATATTTGGGTTACATAGTTTACTTTTGTATATTTTAAGTCAAAGATACAGGGGTGCCCTTCACCCTGTGCTGGCTTTGGGTTCTCTTTCCTCTTTCTTTTCTAGTTCCTTAAGACTTTGGTTGTTAATTTCAGCTCTCATTTTTTTTCTTTTTTTTTTTTATTAAGTCATTTTAGACTTTGGTTGTTAATTTGAGAGGTTGTTAATTTTGAGCTAAAGTATAAAAAATTATATACAGTAGAACCTCCATAGTTGGCCACCTCCCTCCATTAACCACCCCCTTAAGTTGACATAATTTTTTTCAATATACACTAGGCCTAGATCCTTGACTACCTCCTTTGGTTGTTAATTTGACCTCTCATTTTTTTTCTTTTTTTTTTTTATTAAGTCATTTGTACATAGATCATGAATACATTTATGCCATTATGGGATTCAATGTGTTGATTATTTCATTTTGATGTAGACACACAAGGACATGAACTTCTCCTTAGGATGGCTTTTTATGGATCCCATAGATTTTGATATCTTGCATCCCCTTTATCATTCAGTTTAAAGAATCTTTTGAATTCCATCTTAATTTCATCATTAACCCAAGGACTGTTCAACAGAGGTTGTTTAATTTCCGTGACTTTGTGCAGATTTGAGAGTTCCGCTTGGAGTTTATTTCTAATTTTATTTCACTGTAATCTGAGAAGATATACAGAATGATTTCAGATTTTCTGAATTTGTTGAGACTTATTTTATGGCCTAAGATGTGATCTGCCTTGGAAAATGTCCCATGTGTTGACAAAAATGTATGTTCTATAGATTAAGGGTGCAGGGCCCTGGAAATGGCTATTAGGTCCATTTGTTCTAGAGTCCTGCTTAAATCCAGTGTTTCTTTTCCTGGACTATTTGTCCAGTTGCCTCAGCAGAATGTTGAAGCCCCATCAATTATGGTGTTGCTGTTTATTTCTTTGCTTAGATCTAGTAGTACTTCATTTATGAATATGGAAGCTCCTATGTTAAGTGTATGTACACAGGGTGCCAAAAAAGTATATATACATTTTAATAAAGGAAAAAACTGCATTAAATTCCTAATACTCAAGTTACCTTTGACTTCTGCAATTACAAGAGGTGTTCAACATGACTTGTATTCATCTTCTGTTATTGACGTATATTGAGCATTACAATCTGAATATAGTTTTTCTTTCCTTTCTTAAAATGTGTTCTTGTTTTTTGGCAAGCTCTGTTTACTTAGGATTGTTATATCTTCTTAGTGAGTTGCTCATTTTATCATTGCATGATGACCATCTATGTCTTTTGTTAACCATTGTTAATTAAAGTCTACTTTATCTGCTAAAAGAATAGTAGCTACTCCTGCTCACTTTTGGTTTCAGATCTAAGTAAATATTCTAATTTTTAATAATTTTCTACAGCATAACCTCTGTAAGCTGAACCCCCAGGGAGTTCAACAAACTGGTCAACATAAGGAGGTAGTCAAGGATCTAGGCCTAGTGTATATTGAAAAAAATTAGGTCAACTTAAGGGGGTGGTTAATGGAGGGAGGTGGTCAACTATGGAGGTTCTACTGTATATAATTTTTTATATTTTAGCTCAAAATACCCTATCTAGGGATGGAAGTACATGCTTGTATTCTCAATTACTCAGGAAGCTCAGGTGGGATGATTCCATGAACCCAGAAGTTGGAGTTCAAGGCTGCAGTAAAAGTACAGTTTGATCATGCAGCTCACTGCACTGCACTTGAGCTCGTAAAAAATATCTTGTCTCAAAAAAAATTTATTTGAAAAAGTTTAATGCATACATCTCCAAATGCATCAGAAGAAAACTTGACATTTACCTTGACAAATGACAATTAAATTTCCTCTAGATATTCTCATATACCACATATCTGCAAGAAGAAAACAATTGGCAGTGGCAACCCAGCTCTTGGCACGTCAATAAGTTAACAATTCCCTTACCAATAATTCTTGATGTTTACTACTGTTCATAGTAGAAAATTAATATTAGTATTACATTTCTTGGGTTGCAGGGCTGTGGACAAGTGTAAGATGACCATTACCCTGAGCCCACTGAAAATATAATTAGAATGAAAAAAGCAAACATAAGAAGTTAACAAACAACTCAAAATATGGGTTAAATATCCCAAAGTATGGGATAAATATCTAACTATGCAGTCTAGAAAATCTGGTCTCAGAGAATCTATCACTTCTCTCTTAGTTCATATAAAATGTAAAATATAATTATGCCTGTAAAACATCAAGCCACATTCTTTAATGATTTAACAACTTAATTTCTTAGTGATTACAGGTGTTTTCTAGTGTTTCACATTTTACCTATGTGACTGCTGTAATAATGCATGCCACCTCTGAGTTAGGCATAGATCAGAGTATGAAATAGCTATGTGAAAACATATGGACCCTTCATAGTGCCTGGTAGTTTTATAATTTATGGTCCTTGTAAACTGAGCATCCAAATGGTATCCTGATATCTTTTATCAGAATAAACCAAACATAGTTACAATCAGTATTTTTCCGGGATTAATTTGTTCATTCCATAATCCATATCTCACTCTCATCTGTGCCATGTCAGAACCCTTTGTTCTACACGATTTCTTTACTTGCAGTATTGATCCTTATCGATCTTAACCTAGTACAATAGTGAATAATTATTTTCTCAAAGAAACAAGTATTTCCCTCTTCTCAATATGACCTTCACCTGATGTTCAAATAGTCCCAGCTTTAGTGAGAAATCTTTTTGGTGCAAACTTGACCTCTGTTGTCCTACTTTGAAAACGCACTTGATTTCTAACAAGAGCTTTTAGAAATGTAACAGTGCTGATTTGTTAGATAATGAAATCCAAATTGTTCTAGAAAAAGGTGCAATTATACAGCATGTAATACACAAATAAATTGACTTAATGTTCCATTATAATGAAAACTGTGCAAAATCCTCTACACAAGCACAATAAAATAATAAAAAGTAATAGAACAGGTAATAGATGTAAAATAAATGCTAAAAAAGTAGTTCAAATCATTTTCATACCAGTCAAAAGATACTGAGGAGGGCGCATCCAATCACAATAAAACACCAGAATGAAACACTTCTAAATAGTAATATAAATTTTTGTGGACACTTCATGTCCCATGATGTGGAATTGACATATAGTTTGATTTTCTTTTTCCTAATGTAAGCCACAGTTTTACAGTCCTAGTGAAAACATTTTATTGCTAGGGATGTATTAGACATGGTTCATTTCCCTTCTCAGTATGGCTTTAATTTTCCACATCCATGGCTTGACACAGACCCAAACACCAGAAGATGGTTGTCTGCTATAAACTGTTTGGTTTTCTTTGATTGCTTTACAATTTAATCTATAGTTCATTCCATTAACCCTTTCCATTTTAATGCTGCCAAGTCTCCCAGCTCCTTAATATAAAGATAAACTTCCCCAAACATTTATGTTTACTCTGGCTTCTCAGTCCCAGAGAATTATGTGCTGTGGGGGCGGGGAGGGGGGGTGCGGAGAGGGAAGAAAGGAAATGTGTCTTTCCTAGTTAACTTTTTCCAGGCCCTGGGTAATTGCAAAATAATTGACATTTTACAATTGGGGGTGGGGGGGGGTTCCTTTTGCTTCCTAATACTTTCGGTATTATTCATTCATCGGTTTAGTTCTATTCATACTGGTCTGCTGAGCCAAGGAAGTGCCACTGTCATTCTGACTTTCTCCTCAAATCTGCTCTTTCTCAGGGTGTGGGGGGAAATCCTTTCCCGGCTGCGGTGTTGTCACATCCGATATCCTGTTCCTTCCGGCAGAGAAAGTGTATATGGGAGGGTCACTGGATCAGCCTGTGCCTCGGGCGGCTCGCCTCAAGTACAAAAGACTCGACTCAACTCACGTTAGTCTTCTAGGTGGCCTATCGGCGGTGACGGACTGCCAGCTCGGGCTGCGGACGAGCAGTGATGACTGCCTTGAAATGCTAAGTGCTTAATTAAGGACCTTTCATATCAGTTATTGAGGCCTCCATCTCCCATAGCCCTGGGCACTGTACTTTACCAAGGGCTCCCTGGAGCCAGAGTCAACTTTATTTCAGTGACAAGTAGAGAAAAAGAGAGAGCGAGGAACAAGTGGTTTCAGTCCGCTCACAGCATCCCCCAAACCGAAATACAATCCGACAGCTGACTAGTCAGAGTCGGCCGACTCCTAAAAATACACTTTCTTCATGTTCATGAAAATACAGCAAACTTGGGTCTCACTTGCAGTGATGGACCGCAGAGTTCTCCTCTGAGAACATTGTCCTCAGCCGCCAGCAGGCACCAGCTAAAGCCCTCCTTCCTTTCCCCTTGCTGCCCCGGCTCACCGAGACCGCTCTCCCCTCGTGGAATCACATTGTTAAAAGATGCACAGATGACTTTGTGCGATGCCTTTCCGCTCGCTCACCTGCACCCTTGCTTTCCATAGGACTGACATTATTTTTGAAGTCTATATTAAAGAGCATATGATGGTGAGCAGTCCTGTCTGTTGATGTAACTATTTTGCTCTTTTTACGTGGTATCTCGAAGTTAACCACCCGTAAAGACGTCTGTATAGCTCCATGGCCAAATATGTGTAAAATTACTAACAAACGTGAGATAAGAAAAAAAGTTACAGCCGCTGCCAGACGCTGCTATGTTAGTTAATAGTGAAATAATTGATTACTAACAAGTGAAATGAATAATTGATTACTAACAAGTGAAATTTCTTTTCAACATTACTGAAGTATGATTGACAAGAATTGCATACATTTGAGGCGTACAAAGTGAAGATTTTATACACACAGATGCTGGAAGATGATTATTCAAATCTACAGCATATTATTATTAACTATGGTCATCATACCATGCAATAGAACTTCGAAACTTATTTGTTTGACTGAAATTCTGTATCCTTTCGCCAAATTTCCTTTGCCCCACCTTCTAGTCTCTGGTAACCATCTTGCTACTCGCTGCTCCTGTGAGATCTGTCCTTTTAGATTACACATCTAAATAACCCCGTGCAGTATCTGTCTGTGTCTGGGTTATTTCACTTAGCACACGTTCTCCACATTTATCCATGTTGCTGTGGATTTCCTTCTTTTCTTTTAAGGCCAAATAATATTTTTTTATTTTTCAGTTTTTGGCCAGGGCCAGGTTTGAACCCACCACCTCTGGTATGTGGGGGCCAGCGCCTTACTCCTTTGAGCCACAGGCACCACCCCAAATAGTATTCTTTAACTGTTTTCTTTACCTATTCATCTGTTAAGGCACGCTTAGGTCATCTTCATACTTTGGCTTTTTGTGAATGATGCTGCAATAAACAGGAGAATGAAATGCAATTTTTTTTTTCCAGTTTTTGCCGGAGCTGGGTTTGAACCCACCACCTCTGGTATGTGGGGCCAGCGCCCTACTCCTTTGAGCCACAGGCGCTGCCCTGCAATTAATTTTTTTTTTTTAAGTAACGAGAGCAATATTGATTTCCTGCACAGCTGATGAGGTAAAATATAAGCCGTCATTTACTTGCACAAAAAAATCGAGTACTGTTGATCAGCACATTTCATAGAATAAAATATAGATATAGACATAAAATCAAAATAGCAGAAACATCACCAAATGATTTTGACTATGACTTGAAATGCAAACATCCTGACAGGGAAAGCATCTGCAAAACAGTGTTTTTGACATCACGCTGGAGTACTGATGCTTCAGATCCAAATATCTTGAATGAAAGGAAGACCCACAAGTGTAGAGACACTTGCTCTACTGCAATGTGGAGCCACAGGAAGAGATTTTCCTTGGTGTCAGCATGCTCCCAAATCACATGCTAACTACTGATCTGTTCTAATACACTTTGGGTCGCTTTACTAATTTCATTTCCTATCCTCTCACTGAGAAATTGTAATACAACTACAGTAGAGTTGACCACCCCAGGGAATGTAACAAACTGGTCAACATAGGAGTTGGTGATGCTGGTCAGCATAAGAAACTAGGCCTACTATACTGATATGTCCATGTGATACATGTGTCTAGTCTATAAAAATTAGGTCAATTTAAGGAGGTGGTAGGAGGTGATCAAATGTGGAGGTTCTACTTTATAGGTATGTATTATTGTTTATTTATACACATGTAGATAAATGCATATTAATATCTAGAAGGTTGTCATGCATTTGTGTTATACTTTTCCAGACAAAATAAAGTAGGTTTGTGAATAGGAGTTCATGAAATTCAGCCTCTGGAGACTGGAATTTTGGCGTTAACATTCTCCATTAGTTCTAAGTGATCGGGTTAATAAAAGCATTAAGATGGGGGGGAGGTCATAACATTATCTCTTTATTTGTTTTAGAAGTGACTAGGAGAGGGTGCTCTTTGATTTACCATTTATGAATCACAGGTGGATTTTAACTCTCAAGATGCCAGCCTTCGATACTGTGACACAACAATCAAATTTCACTACTCACTTCAGAAGTGACCTTTATGCAAACTTATGCCTCAGCACTTAAACCTCAGTCTCTGCTCATCTGTTTATCTCAATGTCGTTGGGGTTATTCATGACATTTTGGGTGACAGAAATGACCTGTGCGAGCCAGAGCAATACTTTCTCCTCCCAAATACTGACCCTGCCCATATTTTTCCTGTAGTACAATTAAATGACTAAAGTAATTGCCTTGAATCTCCGCTGATAGAAATATCTAAAGCTTAATGTCTACCAAAAAAAGCAAGCAGGAAATTCATTCCAGGAAAAGAATATTATGCAAAATATTAAAACACATGTTTGTAGCAATTTACTTTTATGGTAAAATTCTATAATGATGTAGAACCTGTTTTTTAAATGGGTCACCCCCACAGATATTACTGCTTTGTTAGTAACAATGGGAAGTCTTGAATTTGTAACTGAGGACTTGACATTATCAACCTTCTAATTTAATACTGTCAAGGACATTGAAAGGCTGTCGAGCACATCAAAGAAAATAAAATATGTGAAAATTCCTAAGACATGCAGAGCGAACTAATAAATATTACTTTCCTTTCCTCTCTTACTTTGAATAGAGGAAAAAAATAATAATCCAAGTTCTACTAAATTCTCTTTCACGTATTAGAAAGATGAGTGACTATCTCAAGAAATTTAAGAAATATAAGTAGTATATCTGAATTATACAGACCTTAAATGATGAGTGACTATCTCAAGAATTTTAAGAAATATAAGTAGTATATCTGAATTATACAGACCTTAAAGGACATACTTTAGAATTTAACAATGCAGACTTATTGTCTATACTGCTGATGGAATTCAGCAAATAATACTTCAATTTTTCTGTCTCTCTTTGGTTAAGTTTAAGGGTATGGGTATATGGGGCTGAATAGTGAATGGGTAGCTCGTTTAGCCAGGGCTTAGCTTTATAGCTAAGCATAAAAAGATCAGTCTTATTGTCCCAATGAAATGACAATCTGATCAACATAAATGTCCATTTAGGGAGAACAACGTGAACTCACACAGGGAAGAAGACAGCCATGTTACTGGAGTGAGGTTATCCTCAAGGCAGGTATGAGAGCATTGTCGGCAAACTCTAGAAGCTAAAAGAGATGATGAAGGATTCTTCCCTAAAACTGTCAGAGACAGGACGGTCTTGCCAACCAAACCCTTGATTTCTGACTGCTAACCTCAAGAATACTGAGACAATACATTTGTGTTGTTTTAAGTCAAAAAACCCAAAATGATAGTCTGCTGGATGGGAGCCTAGGCAGGCAGGGATAATTTTAACCACTCATTTGAAATATTTTATCATTATTTTAATATTTTTATCAATATTTTAAGTGCCAGATGGAATCAAATTTTTGACTGGGGGTAGGGGTAGGGACTGGCGTCATGGGGATAGATACAGTGGAGACAAAATTTGATTTTACTAGGCAATTGGGTGAGACTAGGGAAGGGAAGAAGCAATTGAACCTTCTAAGAAAAAAGTAGATTTTATGATTTTTAAATTGGTTTCAAGAATCTGGCATGCTTTTTTTTTTTTAGCATTGACATCTGACACCTGTATGCTTGCATCAGTCTTAGAAATGTTCAGCATCTCCATCTACCTACCTGTCAAATAAACCTCACATACCACAATCTGGCATTAGAATTTATTAGAACTAAGGAGTAATTGCAGCAAATGTTATGTGAAGAATTTAACTATTATCTCAGAGTCGAATGGGAATAAGTCAGAAGTATTTGTATGATTTTAAAACATGAACTTAAGTCAAAAACAAACACAAAATTAATAAAATAATTTGTAAAATCTAAGTCATAATGACTTTTTTCCAATTTCACTTCACTTGTATCTCCTGTTACAGAATGAAAGCTTGCATCTTCATATAAAAATATACAAATACTAAATAGAGCTATGATTATTTTTTAAGATATTATTTTACTTGCCTATAGAAGGTTTTACACTTTGGTTCAAGTATTTGTATGGAATTTAGCCTGTCCCTCTAAAATAATCTGGGTCAATCTACGTGGAAGAAAATACCATACTTTGAATCATTCTTTGCATTTAGCAAGCTTTTGTAATCACTTAAAGAGAAACCAAAAAATGTCAAGTGCTTTTAATCCTACTTATAAAACTTAATTTGGCCGATCGTTTTGTGACATGTTGCAATAACCAGAAAAAGCAGGGACAATTTTGTTTCTGTTCTTCGGTTTGTAAAGAAATGTCGAGCATATTAAATGAAACAAGGTAGAAAACAGATGGAGCAGTACTATCGAATAAGATCAAATTCTGGTGGGTAAACAGAATTCCGGGGTACAATTTAATTCCTGAAGAAAGAGACCAAGAGAGAAAAAGAGAGGAGAGATAGAGAGAGAGAGATCACTAAAAAGATTATTGATAATTCAAAGACCCAGCATCCGCACTCACTCAGCAGTGTGATACTAACAATTATTAACTACAAAACTGTGGTCACGCATAAGGGTAAATAAGCTATCACCATGGAGCTGAGTGGTGGGCTGGCTCCACTGGAATGTATTTTCCTGCAGCAGCCTCTGCCTGTTGACAGCTACAATCAAGAGTGGCTGCAGGCAGCTGCTTTGCTCCAGGCCACATTCAATTATGTCGGACTGCATTAGTCCCTGGCGAAGCTGTCACCTTCTAGCCTGTGAAGTGATAGCGTAAAGAGGCTCCTGAAGTCTCTCCAGTCCCTTGCTTCAGGTTTCAGGGGGGAGGAAGGGAAACAATGTGAGCAGTGGTGGAGGGGGGAGACCATTAGTTCTCTGACTACAGCATTCATTTTGCTCTGAGAGCAGGGAAAAAAATAGCTTAGGTGAGCTGGATTCAAGAAGTTGTCTGGTGTTAGATAATTGCAGGGTTATTTTTTCCCCTCCAACAAGTAGCTCTTTTTCGGGAGAGAGTGCCAGGAGAATGTCCTATTTTCAGGATTTGAGATTCACTGTGGCTCACCCTTCTCAAGAGATAGTGATGCATTGAAATATATTTTATAATATGTGAGAACCTCCAAGGAATTCTCTAGCAGTCAAGATATTTTGCAAGGTCTGATCTGAAAGTGTGGAATATTTTACTTCTTTCCTAAGCTTTCCAGAACTTTTAGGTTGGATGCAGTTTGAGATTTCTTTCCTAAGGGCCCACTCGACATATAAAGCCAAAGAGAAATAAGCTCAGGTTTTTCTGGGAAGTTATTTGGGTATGGAACCATCCTGCCCCAAACAGTTAATGTCTGAAAGAATGCTTGAGATAAGAGATTTCATGATTCAGTCGGTATTTGCACTTTTGCACAGAACATATAAGTTCTAAAATGGAGTTGAGTGGGGTTATAGCAACTCATTATAGTTCTTGAAAATCTTTAATTAAGAACCTCTATGCGGTGAAAGTAGCACGGAGATAGGAGTTGTTCACTGAAGCCACTAGATAAATTCCAGGCAGCGTAGAATTAAGACTTGATGTTTACTCTCAAGAAAACATGTCGTTGGAGGAAAATCGTAACATGTAAACACCTTCACTTCTAGAACATATATGAAACTTCTGTACATCTCAGTGTATGATGCTGAAAAAGTCACTTACCCTCTCTCTTTTTGTGTTTTCATGTTGAAAAAACAAGCGTGAGGATGTCTTCAGATAGAGATGATGAGAAAAGCAGAAATTAAATGCTTTATAGCACTATTAAATAAATTAAACCAAAAGTACAGAAATTCTGAATTTTCCAGAATAGTTTGCTAATTAAAAATTCTCTCTTTGTTCATCTAGAAAGTTTTTGTTTTTGTTTTTGTTTTTTTGGCTGGGGCTGGGTTTGAACCCACCACTTCCAGCATATGGGGCCAGTGCCCTACTCCTTTGAGCCACAGGCGCCACCCAAAAAGGCTTTTTTAATCTTCACTTCATATTTGTAATTTTGGCTATTCTATGACATCATCATTACAGTGAATAAATTATTCAGAGATAATTTACTAAGCCAAGTAGAGGGGCACATGCCAACTACTAAGGAGACTGAGTTAGAAGTTCACCTGAACTCAGGAGTTCAAGGTCAACCTGGGCAACATAGAAAGACCCCATCTTTAAAAAAATAAGTAAAAATAAAAATCATTTGCTGAATGCCCAGCATCACCATGGTCATAAATGTACAAACATGTTAATGATGACACTTATAAATAGGGATAATTTGAACTAGGGATTTGTTGTGTTGCTTAAACTGGGTAGAATACCTGTCTAGCTTTGCAAGGTTGCAGAAATCTAGTATCTTAGTGGATTGAAAGAAAAACAACTGTAAGTACCAAAATATACTGGGCTGGGATGCCAGGGTCTCCCTGGCACACTGTCAGGTCTCATGCAAACCCCTCATCTCTCCAGCGATTGAATGCTTGGCCTAGGAAGTTTTCTTGATGCATTTTCCCTTCCTCACTTGGAAAGAATCAATAATATGTCATCTTGTTAAGGGAAAGAACTTCCTTCTGACCCCATTTCTTCTCAAGTTTTATGAGAGGTAAGTTATTTGGTGACAAAATCAAAGTCCCAACTAAAGTTTTAAAAAGATTCTTTTGGGGATGGTTGTATATAGATCCTTAGAAGAGTTTCTCAAGTTGCATATTTCCTGTATCTACCTCTCTATATTTTTCTTAGCTTGGTCTGGAGCCCTGGAGTTTTGTTGGTGGTATAGTTACATGCAGAGATACACAAAACCATCATATGGCCCAGCCCTCCTGTGCACCAAGGCGCGGAGGACACACACTTGGCCTGACCCATCTTTCATTGAATCTCTGTCCATTAACCACACTCCTAGATCGAACAGCCTCACAGTAAGGATACACATTTCTCTGCCTTGCTCCTAAAGAGGACTTTTATGGGCCAACTTAACCTACTTCTGATAAATCAGGCTTAGAATATGGTTTGTTCTTAGGATAGTAATACCAAAAGCTTGAACAGAGAACAGAGCGTAGAGTGGCACGGAGGAATAAATGCACATGGGCTCAAAACCATTATTGCTTCTCCTGTAATCACGGTCAGATTGGAAATACTAGATGGAACCTCATACTAGAAACAGAATGCTTTTCTTTTCTTTCTTTCTTTT
>NW_003852664.1:364158-367333 GCF_000181295.1 Otolemur garnettii | reverse complement strand
AAAAAAAAAAAAAAAGAAAGAAAAAGACTTAGTATTATCGTGGAAAAATAAAACCGATGCTCTCATTCACAGAATTTGACTTCACTGTTCCTCCAGTAGTAGGGACCCAACAATATGCTGTTCTACTACAGGAAAAACAACCCTGGTTGTCATACAACCATATTGATTATCTGAAATCTTTTTCTCTTTGAGAGTCAAACTGTTAAACAACCGGGAAAAGATGTTTTTACCTTTTGAAACAAATTCCTGTTATTTAAATAAAAAGAGTTGTGTCTTATTTCTTAAATTTGGATGGTGATAATAGACGGAAAGCCTCAACAAATTCTCCACTTGAGTGACTACTTTTCTATATAAACTGAGGTGTCCTTAGCTGAAAAGGAAGAGCTCCATGTGCACTAGAAGAGAGAGAGAAGGCAGGTGGGAGGTCCGCATGTTCAATGTGGTGCTTTAAAGGCAAAGAGAGGGGAACACATGGACTGGAGGAGAGAGGCAGGAGGGGCAACTTGTCTGCAGTGGAAAAGCCATGATCAGGAAAGCTAAAATTGGAGCGATTACAATGCATATTGAGGAGACAGGAGGCAAAATGAAACTACAAGTGGTTAACAGAAACTGCTAGATCCTCTATGTCATTTATGAAAAGCACCTTGCTTTCTGGTTTGCTTTGTCCAAAAAATCTGTCTATCTAGAATTGTTTTGACCAGAAATGTATCAGAAGGAATTGTGGAAATAAGGACAAAGTGAATAAAAATATAATTTACAAAACTTGCACTCTGACAGTAATTTTTTAAACAGCATGGCTACATAAATATACACACTCGTACCTCAACCATGTCTAAGTATCTTCTTATATCTATATATATACACATATATACTCAATATATACACATATATATACTACTATTCATCATATCTACATGCGTATTCATATATAGTTAACATTGATCACACACAC
The DNA here is from genome assembly GCF_000181295.1 of Otolemur garnettii. NCBI lineage: Eukaryota > Metazoa > Chordata > Mammalia > Primates > Galagidae > Otolemur > Otolemur garnettii. The sequence continues at coordinate 366,381 of NW_003852664.1, read as the reverse complement.
AAAAACATTTTTCATGCTAATAAAAACCTTTGAACAAAATTAAGAGTTTCATTCACATTTTGCTTTGGAGAGTTTTCAGAATCATTGCAATGTTTCAAAGCATTAAATGTATATTAAAAAATATCTCAAAATATCTCTGTGGGGCAGATTCTCAAATATAAGTAGAATAGGGAACTTTAATGATTAGCAACGATGTACTTTTAAATTTAAAATGTTGCTTTGAGAAGTTGCATTTCCGCATGCAATGGCAACCCATGTGTATAAATACGTGGTGTTCATTGAAGAGCCCAAAGTTAAGAACAATGATTTTTCAGATCATGAAAACCCTTGCTCCCTAGGTTTTTTTAGACATATATGAAGGGAGGTATAGATTAAGTATTGATATGTATCTGTACTGAAGTATTAAGCTCAGCAGAGCACACAGAGATCAAACTCCTCTTGTTTGCCCAGATGAGCAGCAGTCAAATGTTTTCATCATCGGATTTTGTGAAGAGGCCCTTGATTAATCGTGTGAAGGTGCCTATAGCCTTAGCAACTGGCTGAAGAAATAAGCCAGGATGATCAGAGAAATGTGCACTTCCCAGGGAATTTCAAAGACACGCTTAATAGAAACTCCTTGAATTAAAAAGAAAATGGTTTCAGTAACCATTTTTACCTTTGAACAGAAGTAAATATATAGTACCTATAATGGAATTTTTAAAATAAACCAGGAATCAAAGTTTCCTATGATGTTTGGCTTTGCTTTTTCCTTTCTTTTAAGAAGAATCACTGGGATATTTACTGACGGTGATTCAACTAGGTTTCAAGTTGGTTAGAGCAACGCTGCATAGATACGACAGTGCACTTTAATTTCAAATCATTTTACTTAGTGTGTGTGGCAGAAAAATAAGCTCCATTTCTGACACATGTATGCATACATTTCTCAGCAAAATTTTCTTTTCTGAATGTGATTTGTTTGCTTGAGATTCCAAATGAGAGTTTCAATCCACCACAGAAATGTAATCTACAGACTGGTTCATAATTCTTTATCTCCAATATAGAGCCAAATGTATTTTGTAATTCAGAATTTCGCAAAATTTAAAATGTAATAAATGTACTATATGTTATGTGGAATGTTTGGTGGGGCCTGGGGCTGGGCTGTCATTGAACATATTAACATTTCTTTCATAAAATACATGAATATTCATTATAATTGGGATAAATAAAGAGCATAAATAGCCTCCTGTCGATTCAGGTCAATTTTGAGGCTAAATTAATTTTTTTAGAACTAGAGCTTCTAGCGGTTTCTGTATTTCAGAATTGAAATGTGAACATATATTTGGAAGTTTCTTTTAAGACATATTTCTTATAAAAGTGAAAGGAAAGAATTCTAAACTTCTGCAAGTGTCTCTCAGTAAAATTTTATTTAATGCTTTTTAAAATGTTTTATGAGATATCCTATGTGAAGACTTGTATTATCATATCTCTGTGTACTACATTATAAATAAACATTTTCTATATTTCTATAACATTATTTTTGGATTTACATACAATGTGAAATTTCGTATACATTTTTAAATGTTTTTCAATAGAATAAAATATGAAGCTCAATGTACTGAAATGTACATTAAATATAAAGTTTTAGAAACATCATTTCTTTTAATTCATTCAGTTTTATACAGACTGTGTTTTTTTTTTTTTCCTGAAGGTAGCAATTTTCAGTTCTTAGCCTAGAATTTCCCTAATATTTGGGCTTGGCACGTTAGAGTAACTTTAGGTTTTCAAAGATTCATTGCTGTAACAATTATATTTTACTCAGGGACAAAATAGCAATATGGGGCCTTATATGGGTTAAATTTAAGTTATAAAATAAGAATCCTCATCCATTATGCCACATACACTCTCATAATTAGGCAGGTCCAAGTAGTGCATTCTGGAGGTCTTAGCATACCCATATAAATTAAAGAGAAAAAGAAGTAAAAAATAAATAAGAAAAAGAAGGAAATTCAGAAAGGAAGAGGAAGAGGTAGGGAAGAAGAAATAAAGGAAAGAAGAAAAAAAAGGAGAGAAAATAAAAGAAGAAAAGGCAGCCCTTTCTCCTTCTGAGAGAGTGGAGCTTCAGCAACTTCACTGCAGTTCTTCAGAGGTCAAGGAAAGGAAACAAAGAGCAGGGTCTCCTGTGGGCTTACTGGTTTGTGAAAAGCAGGAAAATCTCGGAAATGAGCTCTAAAAATTTAGGGTTGA
>NW_003852664.1:344746-363896 GCF_000181295.1 Otolemur garnettii | reverse complement strand
AGCAGCCCGGCCTCACGGAGATGTCCGTCCAGGGCAGCAGGTTGCCTTGCCTTTACCCTCTTAAAAAGCCACATGAAGAGGCAGATGGCTGGCAAGAACTCACCCCAAGTGCAGTCACAGACATGCCTGTGACTGACAGTGGTTTACAGCACACAAACAGAACATTAGCATAACAATACATCAACGAGACATACAGCGCTGAGTTATGGAGCACAACATACCTATTAATACACACTCGGCATATAAACATAGAGCACCCACTTGTAGATTTTCTAGAAATCCCTCCAGTAGTTCTCTATCTCACCCATTCGCCCCCTGCCCATGCATGTCTTGGGCTCCCTAAGGACTCTAGGGACGAAGGAAGTAGGAGAGGAAGAGAAAACTGGATGCAGTAAGAAGCTGGGCCTGTCAGAGACATCAGTTATGCCTTCAAGCTCCGTCATAAATACTACCCAGACAAATTCCGCCTATTGTTGTGTGTGCGCTGTTCTCTATAATTCCCAATGTCTTCAAAAACCAAGATGATAATAGTAATAACTACAGCACTGTTTATTCTTGGCCACAGAGTTAATCAGTTCCTACGGTGCGTGAGTGTGATGAGGTGTGGACTGAGGACGTTTTTCATCGGATGTTTTCATTTTTTGCCTTTGGCAAAAATTCCACCAGTAGTGATAAATAATTCCACACCCCTAAGTGGATATTATTATTATTTTCAAGTGTAAGCCACAGCTGGCTCCTCGCCTGTCAGCGCTGCCGGAGTCACAGATGCTCTGTGCATACCTGTTGACAATTCTGTGGGTGAAAACAGCTCCCCGGTCCCCTCTCCGCACTGCTGCTCTTTCATCCTAATGGTGTCCCCTGAAAAAGCAGCCAGGGAAGGGGTGAAGGACAGATGAGGCAAAGGTGCAAATAGACAGTGAGAATTTTGCCTGCAGGGTTAGAATATACACCTACTTTTCAGATGTTCTATTTTGCAGCCAACTTCCTTGTTATAGTAGGAGATTGAATGAAAACCCAAACTCGCCACTATTTTAAAGGACTAGCATGATGTCTTGTACATAGTGGGCACTAAAAATGGCTAAAGAAGGGGGAAAGGCGATGTGGGCCAGTGTTTGTTTTGTTCGTTTTAATCTATGGACCTCCACTCCTCTGTCTTACTGTCTTCCTAATCCCTTTTGACACGCACATTTCCTCCGTCCCCTGGTGCCTACTATCCTTCCAATGCCCCCTGGCTGGCCCCAGTGCAATATTCTACTTGTCCTTAGGTATTATTTTCAACCTCGTACCTCTTTCCCTCTATCAGATGTACTATTCCAGCCAATCTTTCGATGTCCTGTGACAATGAGTCCTAATGATGGGTAACTGGATAACTAAATATTTGTAAATGCATTATCTAACAATTAGGTTACCCCTAATCTGTCTCCATATCCTACTCAGCTAAGAAATTATGAAACAATGGAAATTCCCCCTCCCCCGTAAACTGGCTGGGGACTAGTGGGACAGGGCAGGTATCTGGAAGTGCTGCTAAAATTGTATCATGTACCGGTTGCCGTCAAAGTTGTACAGGGCTGGCTATCTTTATTAGGTTCAAAAAATTGAACACACATTATTTTTGAAATAATATAATCTCTACTAATTAGCCAAAATGTAAAATAATCCTAAGAAGATTAAAAGGAGGGGAAATAGGAGTAAAATATACCTAGGAAAAGGATTTTATGATGAATTTATAATATGGAAAAACCACTTCTGTCATTCAGAAGCAAATCATAGACACCCAAACAAATTAGAATTTCTTTGAACACGTTTTATTCCTGTTCATTGGGTATTTCCCCTGAGCATTAAAGACCTGCTCTATGAAACTGCACATTTCAACCTATTTTTAAAAAGTTAAAAAAATGATTTTTTTGAAAACTGAATTATTGGTTTAATATTGGCACCAACATGGTCAATAGTTTTATGGGCAGCTTGATAGATAAGACCCTGGACTTTGACTAAAGAAAACTAGGTTTTATTCCCATCTCTTCCATTAACTGGTTGTACAACCCTTGGAATACAGTAGAATTCTTTTTTAATACTCTATTTAGCAAATACATACATAAGGTAGGGAGTGGCCCTGGGCTAGTCATTTGAATCGCGTGAATCCATAAAATAAGGCAGCTGAACATGATGAAGGCACTACAGTTTTCTTCTTACGCTGACATTCTACAATTCCTCAAACTAGTCCCAAGGGAATCAGTAGGTCTGTTCTGAAGTAAAGGCAGAGGAAAGCGGCTGGCCACGGAGAATCAGAGATCAAAGTGGTGTCTCTGCCCCTTCAGCTTCCCCTCCCCGCTTCTCTAGGCTGGAGGAAAAGGATCAAAGGAGTGGAGATACCCTGATAGCTCTCCATGTTGGTGGCACTGCCCCAGGCCCCAAACACCAGCCCAACTCTTCCTGTCCATTACAAACCCGGCCAGAAAACAGCAAAACGCAGGAGGGAAAAAACCTGTAATTCAGCCCAGTGAGTTTAGCACTCGAAATGAAATGATGCTTTACCAAGCAGTTGGGATCTGCCCAGGAAGCCGACAGGTTTGTGTAAGAGGGGCATCAGCCCTTACTCCACTGAGTATTAGCATGAATAAAAACAGAACGAAGAAGTTGTTAAAGATATGAGAAAGGTTTCCTTGCCATGTAAGTGAACATAAAAATTTCCGTCACATACCAGTGCGCCACTAAATGTGGTTATATTTGGAAATGAATCTCATAAACTCTGAAGTGCTGTGCCGATATTCAGATATTCATTTAGACTAGGGCATTTCACCACCTTCTATCTACGTGCAAAATCTTTTTTTCTATTTTCCAAATCAAACAAAAAATGATCAATTCTATCATTTGACCTTTTACAAAGTTCGGAGGAAAGGGGGAAAGAAACATGAGTTTCAGTTATGGCTCAGCGCCCAACGAGCTGTGTGACCTTGGACAGTCACTTAACCCTTCTAGACCTCAAGTTGTATTTGCTTGGGGCATTTGTACTAAATAATTTCTAGTAACAAATTCCAGATTGGATGTTCTAATGACTCTGATATGTAACATGATGGTGATTCTCCTCAGAGCTATTTTTAAGTGACAGCGAAATTCAGCTGGCTGGGGAACTTAGATACTAATATTCTAAAACATTCTTTTGACATTTGGAAGAAATACTGGCAGTCTACCAAAAGCAAGGAGTAAGAAATACCAACCCACAACATTTTAGTGTGTTAGGGCAGAGAGGATGTTTAGGTAAGGAGCAGTCCATTTCCCAAAGCTATGTTAGGTAGAGTCCAAAAAAAAAAAAGATTGGCTAGAAATGCTGCAGGAAAATGGAACTAAACTGTATATTCCAGAGGGTGAGAAATGAAAAGTTTGAATTAATAATAATTTTCACTGTCATTTCTTGGGCACACATTTTCTGCTAGGCATTATGAAAAGATTCAGGACAGATGATTTTGTTTCATCAGATGCAACATGACATTTTAAAACATTTGACAAACTTTTTTTGTCAATGTTATAAATTAAGAAGTGTGGAAGTTTAGTACGAGAGACTGGTTTGAGCTCTTCCTGGGCTGGCCTTTGCCTGGCTGATGCCAAAGTTCACATGGACCCATACGTAGGGATGCGCCCTCGACTGTGAAAATGCCGCACCTTCTCACAGCAGGTTAAGTAGCCCTGTCTTGTTAGCACTGATGATTGCTAACTAAAGAAGTTCGCAGTGAATATAACCTAACAAGAGAAATAATAGTAATAAAACACAGCTTCAAACCAATCGCTAAATGCTTGGTATTTAATGAACATTAATTGCAAACAGATGACACATTTTTCTATTGGCTTAAATATTTTTTTCTGGGATAGAAACAATTAATTACAACTAAGACCTTGCCTATGCCTCAGGTTAAGTTCAATTTGACAACCAAAGAATAATGTCCATCATTCCGTTAAACATGTGATGATGAGAATCACTACAGAAAAGTCACATGGGTCAACACCTGTTTTTATGATGTCAGCTTTCAGCTGTCCTGATACTGATATATATAAAATTCTCTAACCAGGAAGTTTTGCTCTTTTGGCTGGTATTTAACTGTAGCATATTAACACTAAAATTTTTAAAAGACTAATGTTAATAGACATATTTAAAGACGTAAGGATTAGGCATCTAATCTTATGGCATTTTCACTGCTTTCCTATAACTTTCTTAAAATATCCCAGTCCAGGTATGAGAGGAGGAGAAGGGTGAGGCATTTTCACCTCTAAAAGAAAAGAATAAAAGTTAAAAATCTCGCTTCTTGTTTTACTAGTGCCCCCTCTAGTGGAATTTTTGTAGTAATGCATACAGAAAACGGCGGTGGGGGGGATTTATGGCAGCAAGCACATATTTTGTTTGCTTTTTTTACATTTCCTTTTTAGAAACATTCTAAACAAAATAATGTGAAATAAACAAACATAATAGTGCATAATAGATGTACAATAGTTTCACCAGCAATTGTAATTAAACAAGGGAGTGATAAAAATCTGTGCTAAATTCAGAACGGGAACGTTTTCAGAAGCAATGTGGTAGACAGACATGAAAACATATTTTGCCAGAGTTCTCTGTCATTCATTTTGTGACTTGCCGTTTTTCCCTGTATCAGCCTATCTGGCCATCAGCCTAAAACTTTGCTACCAGTAACTTTCTTCTCATTTTACTTGAAAGCTTGCCCTCCCCCACCCCCAGCACACACACACACACACACAGAGTTTACCATCATTCTTTTATAATATCATTAGGTGGATAACGCCCTTTGTTTTTATGTTTGAAATTCTTTTTCTGTCTGTAGAGTACATTGATGCCTCAGAACCAAGACATATAAGCTAACTCTGCTCACAGTTATCGTCTTTTTCTAATCATTTTCTAGTGTTATCATTTCTTTCTCCTATACAAATCATATGTTTGTGCCAACAGGAAAAAGGAAAGAAAGAAAGAAAGAGCGACTAGCCCCAATCCCCAAATAACCATTTTCGACACTGCCTCACAGGATTCTTCCTGGAGAAGTCTGGAGCTTGGTAGATGCATCTTGTTCTACAGGGATCTCTGTCAACTTCTCTCTTTTACGCATTTAATGTGCTTCCCTGGTGATAGCCTAAGGGTGCTTTCACTAAACAATTAATGTAAGGCATCTCTGGGGAACCTAATGGGTATTTAGCAATAAGTTCACTTCCAGTGAATTGTATAATGTGATATTTTGACAACGCGTATAGAGAAGTTACAGAAAGGAGAACTTTTCTCGACAAATGTAATAAACTTAAACTATCCACCCAAACCTCTCACCCTTTGTTACTGTTTGGGGACAGAGGAGAACGAAGCCATAATTTAGCGTATTGTTGTACGTGCCTGCTTTTGCCATTTTGAGGTGATATCACACTACTGTTCTCTTTTGCTAATGTAACGTACAAGTCTCAATCTATTAGTGAAAGTAAAATTTGCTGTGACATTTTGATTCTGAAGCCGCAAGCAATGAAAGTGGTAGCACTGAACAGGATATTTGTATTATGTTAATAAAAAATGATACGACCATATGATACTAATACCAAGCAGAGGACACGGATTAATATTTTCCCAGCCAAAGCTACAGTCCACTTTTAAAGGGGTTGAATACCAAAGCTGCAGGTTTAAACACTCCATCATCTTGATAAATAATTTTTTTAAATGTTACTTACATTGTTTGCCTTTTGTTAGCCAGGAAATCTCAAACAAGATAGTTACCTGCCTTTTTGTCTTCTTGAAGAATTCCTGAAAATAAAGGTAATTTATAATGAAAGGAGGTTATATGTCAGAACTGTACATTTTCCCATCTCAGAATGTATTCTTCATCTTGGCTAAAATAATAAGCAAAACTAAACTAAAACTATGGCATATTTCTAAACAAACAGTTGATTTTGATTCAGTATATAATACAGTGAGGCTTTATATGTAATTTAAATTTTAAATGAATTTCAAGTATTTCTTTGTAATTTTTCATCCTGAAGCGCTAATACAATGTACACCATAAAATCATGTGTGTATATATTTGTAGACATTCAGATAGGTGCTCGAATGATTGTCATTTTTAATAAATCTGGCAATTTGCTATGTTAATAAAACGCAGTCACCATTCCCAAACTCCTATCATTTAAATCCACATAATAAACTTCATCTTCCATCTCCCTGCTCTTCTAGTTTAAATTCACGCTCTCATTTCGTACTAATATCTTCTTTTTCTCTTAAGAAAAATACTGAATAAAAAAACTAGGGACACAATATAGAGCACACAAATAAAAATTATCCCCCCAAGAGGGAGAAAGTATTGTTGCTTTCTCTCATTGCTGTAACTGCTCCCACATGTTCATGCCCACAGTGATCTATGAATATTTGTGTGGCATCTTGAAGAAAATGAATTCAAACTCTGAATGTATACTCTCCACCAGAATTTCAATAATTTTATTGACTACCCTCAAAAAATGTTATTTTCCAACAAGACCAAATGTGAGCAATAACAATTACATAGCAATTACGATGAAGACATTTTATCATTTTTGCCCTTCTTTTTCGTATCCTTGGGGCTATCAACTGATACTTTCCTATGTAGCACAGGCTCTGTGTTCTTGCCTGTTAAGCTTATTAAGCGGGTGTGCCTGTCTGAATTATTATTGAACTTGTAGCAAACTCATATGTTGTAAAAAGAATTGCATAAACAGCTGCATCAATCTATTAAGCAGAGCAATTGCATTATGAGGTCAATAAAAGATTGTAGGCAAGATATCTAGAAAGTAATTACTTCTCTTTAATGAATATATAGCCTAGTAATTTCTGAGTGCTGTAGGCATAGCAGTGCTATATGTTTTATAGTTTATAAATAAATAGTTATTACCTTACACAAAGAGTAGAAATACATCCTTTGAAGAAAAGTTAATTTGTTGGAAAGAGGCACATTTTGCTTAAACTACTTACATATAATGGATTATCAAGTAATTCCAATATGCTGTAATTGAGAATTACCTCTCCCAACGTGGAATATTCAATTGCATTTTGTACATCTGGGAGAAAACTGTATTTTCACCTCAGCTCTTCTCTTCTACATTAAAAGCATGATTTATAGCATATATTTTATGTAGGGAAAAATGGCAATACAAAGTCAACTTTATGCTATGAATAATTTAGAATTATTTCTTTGGTTTAAATATATTTGCATGCAAATTACATAATGTAATTATTCTCACATAGCAGCCTGGCTTGCTTTGTTTTTTTCCACAAGCCCATTTCTCAAGCTGCAACCTCCACATTTATTGTCAATTGCCAATTTAAATATGCATATTCTGCAGGCACCGCCTCCCTATCTCACCCAGGCAGTATTAAATTTAGAATGTCATGTTGCAATATCATTTTTTGGTGATATTATGAGATACGGCTTCATCAGATGATTAATTTACCATCTTATTAAATAAAACCATAATAGACTTCTCTGGTATTTAGAGAAGCTAAATTTTAAAAGACCGAAGGGGATTTTACAAGTAGGCAGAGCCTTCACAATCCATGAAATGTTGGGTAAGAATCACAAAGGAAGACGATGTTTTTTCATTAGCGTGAACTGTGACAAAGCAGCCACATTGGTTCCTGCTCTATCTTTAGTGACACCTGAGTATTTCTAAGACGCTCTAGTCTTTTTAAAGACTCCAGACACCAACTGAGAAATCACGAATGTTTAGCAGCTGGAATCAAGTTCTTCGGAAAGTTTGGCACTGCAAAGACTCGCTTCATTCTTTAAACCTAAATTTCAGTTTATATCTCAATTTTTTTCCTATTTCCTACGTGAAATTGAAAAAAAAAAAAATACTCTGTCTATGCTTGAAGATGGCACCAAGTAAGCAAATATTTATTTCACGTAGTGCACAGACGAGGGCATTTCTTAGATCACATAGTAGGTAATTCTTGTTTTAACACAGTTAATAATATTATCAGGGGCATTAATACCCACTGCAAAGATGAACAACAATCCTAAAACACAAATACCAGGTAGCCCCGTGCTGTGAGTTGCTGCGTTCTGCAGAGCAGGGAAAAAGGAAGGCAGAAGAAATTAAGGATCCTGGCCTCGCCACCCAGCCATGGAAATCCCACATGATCTACCAGAGAATCGGCTTCAAATGCCACTTGTATTTTCAACCTCAGGTAACTTAAACAACATCTGTAACCTGTAATTTTTCTGTGCATAGAAGTTTCCTTTAGAGGAGGCACAGGGCTTTTTAATCTTAACTTTCTACTTTTTCAATTTATGCCAGAGAGCAACAATGGCAGAGGAACTGTTATGACAGAAAATGAAAGTCGGTGTTTATTCAGTGCCTGGGATCTTCCTGGTTCTGTTTTAATGTGTTCAAATTGCTCCCATATTTATTCTTTCTAACAACGCTGATGTTATCTCCATTTTTATCATTGCAAAAATTGAGGCACAAAGAGGTAAAAAGCACAGAATTAGGAAGCGGCAAAGCCAGGATATTTCTTTTTTTTTTTTTTTTTTTGAGACAGAGCCTCAAGCTGAGCCCCTGGGTAGAGTGCTGTGGCATCATAGCTCACAGCAACCTCCAACTCCTGGGTTCAAGTGTCTCCTGCCTCAGCCTCCCAAGTAGCTGGGACCACAGGTGCCTGTCACAATGCCTGGCCATTTTTTGGTTGCAGCCATCATTGTTGTTTGGCGGGCTGGGCTGGATTTGAACCCAGCACCTTAGGTGTATGTGGCTGGTGCCTTAGCCACTTGAGCCACAGGTGCTGAGCCAAAGCCAGGATATTTCTATTGCAAATATTTCTATTCCTGGAAGCCAAATTGAGAGAGAAATTCTCGGTCCTATTTCACATAATAATGTCCTGTTGATCTACTAAACATTACTGGAAATTTCTCCCAAAGTTTAACCTTTGTCATAAAAATTGTACAATTCAGCTACTTTTGGAACTTGAGAATATAATTTAAATATGATTTATTCCTCCATCTCCAACGGGTTCAAACTCAGTGAAGCGCTTTCCTTGTTGATGTTGGTTTAACACCCTTTATATCTCAGATCCATTCAGTTCCTTTATTGTATTGAACTGGCTGCTTTCTATGCATAATCTTCCGACCTCTTCTTGCTTGGAGAGAGCTTGGTTTTACTGTTCATTCCAAGTGATTTGGACAGAATTAACACACTTTTAATTTCTATACCTGTCAAGGAATTATTGCAGTTGTGAATTGAATATTTTGAAGCCTGAGATGATATTGAGAGGATAATCTTGATTGCACTTAGGTCCCATCAAGTACACTTCGGACAGGTTTTGGATTAGTGTTTTCTAACCTAGACCATTTGCTTCAGAAATGCGGGGAGTAATTTGGTTCTAAAACCTCCTGAGTCAGAATCTGCAATTTTTAACAAGTTTTCCTTGTACTTCCTGAGTGCAAACTAAAATTTTGTAAACCACATAGATGAAGAAATTATCAAAGTTTTGTGCTTGTTTTTAAGACAGGATTAATACCTTTGTAATTAATATATTAAATCATACTAAAATGTGAGCTCTTTCAGAATAGGAGTTACAGCTTATCTACTTGTGTGAAGTAGTCTTCAATAAGTATTTTAGGCTTAAATGTTAAACTAAACCTTGTAGGATAAACCTCAGGCGGCCCAATGGAGCCAGATTTGCCAAATGGGAGACAGAATGGTTAAAATGCACGTGACTTAGCTTAGTAGTTTTATTCTGTTATGATGATAATGGAGCTAAGAAAGTGATTACAAAATATTGGAGATGGGTCAGAAACTGGAATACAACTTTCATTTTACAGAAGAGAAAACGTAGACCTAGCGTTGTGGTATCACTGTACAGGGTGTCCTTAAAGTCTGTGTTAAATGCACACAAAATCTGTGGACAGCCTGTATAAAAAAGAGGAAGCAAGCAGGAACTCTAAACAAATTGTGTCTAAGCAGGATATTTGGGAAAATGTTATTCATGCTCCCTTCATATAAATACAGCCTTTCTCTTAAGAAAGAGTGGTGATATGACATTCTCTGCTAAAGAACAGCAGCCATAATCTACTAGTCCCATCTGTTCCACAGAGAACAAAATTGTTATACAAAGGTACCAGACTCTGAAATTCCGTTTGAACATTTTCCCAAGGATCTCACGATATTGGAATATTGTACAGCAAGCTATACATCCAATGCCTGCTGCACCTATGCCCCCGTTTTTGGTACGTACTTCAAACACAGTTGACAATGGCTTATATCAAAACTTTTCCTACTCAGCTATATCTAATTGGATCATGGACCAATACAGAACTATCTTGCAGAACATTGGCTATAATGAACGGCGAGTGTTAAAATCTTTCAGATCCTCATCTTGAGAAAGGGAGAGGTGGAGAGAGAAAGAGTGAGAGGAAAACAAAGCAAAATCCTTCTGATATGCCATGATGAGTGCAGTTACCTGGGCATGTATCTTTATATGACAGATCCTAAGTTTAATTACAGTGAGGAGATGCACAGTCCTCTCAACCCTGAGTCTGAGAGAAAAGACACTGGCAACTCTTCATTTCTCTTTATCCCTCATAACCAGGAGGTAGGAACTGCTTCCAGCAGTTGGATTTCAGTTTCTAGAAATATTGAATTTCCTATTCTTGAAACTTATAGAATCAAGATTATCACACATAGAAAGAACTAAAGGTCACATCCATTTATCTCAACATCTTCAATTTAGAGATAAGAACACCAAGGTCAGGAGAAGACTATGCCAAGAACTAGTGCTGCTCAACTCCCTAAGTCTGTTTAGGAGAAATAAGACTAATAGATGTTGAAAAGCATTGAATGCCTAACACAAAGGCAGTGTTTTTTTAAATATTCAACCACATAATTATAAATCACAAACCACACACCTGTTAGCAGGTAAGAGCCATCTTAATCCATGGCCTATTTTCTTAGTATATATTTTTGCTTGAATATCACGACAGCCCTTAGTAGATATCTATGATATCTTTGGACTCTTATTCCAATCAAAATCCACACCCTACCTGAGCACATAGTAATATGAAGCTCCAAGGGCAATCCTGTGACCTCTGGGAAAATAGCGAAATGTTGGCTAGATACTCTCTAATGATACGTGTCTTAAGATTAGAAAAGAATATAGTGTTGTAAAAATAGCACCTTAAATGTATATGTTGACTTTTCCCAACTCTGTTACATGCAGAACATTTAACAGATGTGGTCTAATTTGTCATACTGCCCTCTAGCGAAATAATGTAGTGTTATGTTAACCAAATTCTATTATAAGATTAGTTTTTATTCTATACAGATTTAAATATAGCAGGGATCAAATCATGATTCCAGATATCACATGTAGAAGAGGCCCCTTTAGCATTATTAAAGCACAAAATAAATGTATCCTTTTTCTCCAATACTAGCATAATAAAACGTTCTATGAATTACTGTTTTCCCTATATAGCAAATCAGGGGTTTGGGGGGGGGAAGGATTTTTCCAAGTTTTTGCATAAGATTATAACAAAACCTAGGCCAAGGAAGGATCCCTTCTCTTTCTTTTTTGCACAATTTCTTTAAGAATACACTATGGCCTTTTAAGTTACCACATTTAAGTTACATGTCCCTGGTGGGGGGTCCTTTGGAGGAATAGAATAAAGCAATGACAGTTATCAGGCTGCTTTTAAATATTGTAATAACTTCCATACGAAATATAGAACAATTTCCCTGTCTTTATAATAATTGCTAAATGAGAGCTATTTGAATCACAAAAGTATGTTGCTTTGCATTGTTGGCTTCTGAGCTCATAAGTTAATGAAAACATGTCTTTGTGTAAGAAGAAGCCCTTCCAGGCACTGTTCACTTCTTAAGCAAGTCCAAGAAAGAGAGAGATCTAAAGCAATGCTTGACAACACTCAAGCTCCCTATTTAAGAACAATTCAATCTATTTAGCTTCTAAAGGATGAATGTGGTCTCTGAGTTATGTGTAATGTTTGTTTTTTAAGGCTGCTGATACCTATATTGAACAGTAAGGTAAATACACATATTTAGGTTCTTTGCTCCCTTTCTTGTAAGAGAAAACAGGTCTGCAAAATTTTGCAGTACAAGGTCTGTACTTAACTCTGTCTTCCAATTTAAAAGAAATTTAAGTGTTTGTAGGTAGAGTCTGTCTAAAACTTTAGATAGCAAATTATAAGATCTCAGTAGTCTCCTGCAGCTGCTCTCATACTCTTTTCTTAATCTTTAGCATACAAGGGGGATTGTGGAGTATATTATCCTGTTGTTATGTCAGCCTATAAGAGAGATTTTATCAAATATTAAATTTAAGGTTATTCCTTATTAATGGAGATGTGTATTTAGGAATCGGACTCTCTGTATTAACTAATAGGCAGAATCAAGTCAGGCAGTCATTCAGAAACAGAAGATCATTCAGGAAAATGCAGAGACACTTCTGAATATATCAGTTAGAAAGCCGTCAAGGTCAAGAGTTAAAGGCAAGTCAGAAATAGCAAGGAATACAGAGACAAACAATTAGATGGCCCTGTTAAATAGCCTCCTGTAGGTTTCTATGGCCTATGATATATAGCAAGTTTCTCTTTAGTATATATTAAAGACACCACTTAATTTTGAAAGAATAGAAGTTTTAAAATGACAATTGATGATAACGATGTGTATGCATGCCATCCATGAAGTCTGCATAGTGCAGCCTGAAGAGGAAGAACAGTCTTGACTATAACTAGACGATGTTGCCACGTATCACCTCCAGGTGACCAAGAGACAGTCTTAACATCATCATCAACTTGGCTGGTGTTTAGAACAGGCTTTTTCCTGACTCTGGCCTCTGACCTCCTTTTTCTTAGATCATTCATTTTACAAAACTTGTCATTATAAATTCTTCCTTCACCCATGGATATATAAATCTTTTAAAAGTTTCTTGCCAGTTTTACCGCCCAGGAATGTCTTTCTCAAAAACCTAGGAGCCATCTATTCATAAGGTATTCATCAAGGAAGGCGACGCTGTCTCCCACATTGTATGGGAGGGCAAGAGACTAACTTCGGCAGACACCACCTTGATCCAAAGTGTAAAACAACTAGCAAACATGGATTCCTGTCATCTCTTACCACTTCTACACTTAAAAACTCTCCAGCCCTTTGTTTCAGAAAAACTGAGTTCAGACTGAGTCCTGGCCTTTCTCTCCTGTTTTAATAGCCTTAAATAAAGTCTCCTTCCATTGTTTAATTGTGCCCAATGTAATTTTTGCTTTGCCATAGGGCAATTTGAAGACATATATATATATATATATTAATTTCAGATGAATATGAGGGTGCAGATGATTAGCTTACAGTGTTTACAGTTGTTAAATAAGTTCCCAGTTGTAGTTGTGTCCCTCACCCAGGAGGTTTGCCATAAACCAGAAAATATATTTTGAAAACCCATCT
Source organism: Otolemur garnettii (assembly GCF_000181295.1). Classification (NCBI taxonomy): domain Eukaryota; kingdom Metazoa; phylum Chordata; class Mammalia; order Primates; family Galagidae; genus Otolemur; species Otolemur garnettii. Next base: position 350,447 of record NW_003852664.1, on the reverse strand, counting down.
TAAAGAGAAGATGAAGTAAATGTACTTTTTCCACTAGTACAACTATTTCTTCTGCTGAGTATAACTAAAATCCTTAGCATTATATATAAAGCAAACCCAAGAAGACTGTGAAAGGTGGGGATAAGGAAATAGATGAGTTAGGAATCTCAAGACTCAAGGAATAACACGATGATCACCCCTCTAAGTTTTCTTTTGCCTCATATCCCAGACTTGGAGCCAAACAAGCCAGAGACCCAGAAGTTACAATAGCCACAGACAAAATAAACTAAGAAGCTGTCTCTCACCTACCTACAGGACCTAGAAGGGAACCACCTAGAATTACAGAACATTTCTAAGATAAAAATTACTATGATCTAGCCAAATACATATGTATCACAGAATAGAAAAACTGTAGCCTCCTTTCCACTCAGACCAGCAAGGGTCAAGCTGGGAGCCTAGACTTCTACCCTTCCTGGGCAGTGGGAAAGAACTCCAAACTCTCATGCTACCCCACTCCCCCACTTTCAAAGTGGCATCAGAGAAGGCCAAGTAGGGGGCTAGGAAATTTTTTTTCAATGAAGATCCTCCCTTGTACACCCCCACACCTGCAGTGTTGGTGGAAATTATGTAGGGAACCCAAACTTCCAGTCACACAGACCAGAAATGAAGTGCATCTTCCCCTCTCTGATGGAATAGTGTCAGAGGAGCCCCAGTGGTAAGTCTGGACTCTGACCACACCCAGGGGTGACATCTTTCATCCATGGTCAGCAGAGGTCAAGTGGGGAACAGAACCCTGTGTTAGCGAGTGGGGCATTGGTGGAGGCCTCCTGTGGAGCAGAGTTCATAGAGCCGGCTCTCTCAGGTGTAAATAGAGGCTGAGTAGGTACCATGAACGTCTACTCCCTCGGGCAGTAATGAGGGGATAGTCCCATACCAGAGTGGTGTCAGAGGAAGACAGTTAAAGAAGAAGTGTTGAATAAGATTAGACTCTCATGAGGCCTGTATTGTATAGATTTCAAAAGAAAATCACTTATCATACAAACAACTAGGAATATCCTATAGTTTTAAAAGACAATCACGTGTACCATAACAAGATACCAAAGATGTCAAGGTCAAAATTTTTGACAAATATTTCAAAGCACCCATCATGGAAATGGTTCAACAAATGATTATAAACATGCTTGAAACAGATGAATAAAATAGAAATACTCATGAAAGAGACAGAAAGAATCAGCAAAAAATAGACGAAATAAAAAGAATCAAATGGACATTCTATAACTGGAAAAAAATACACTAAAAAACCCTCAAAAGATGACCTCAATAATAGAATGAAAAAGACAGAGAAAAGAATCAGTGAACTAGAATAAAGTACAATAGAAATGACTCAGTCTGAACAACAGAAAGAAAATAGACCAGAAAAAGATGAACAAAGCCTCAGGGACCAGTGGGACTATAACAAAAGACCTAAAAAAACACCCTACAGAGTCTTGTGAGGACAGTAGAAGAAAAGCAGAACTAAAAAGTGCTCAAGGAAATACAACTTTTAAATGACAAAAGAAATTTTAAAAACTACAAATCCAAATAGGATATCCAAATAGGATAAACTCAATGCTCTTCACTCTTCACTACTTTATCGTAGTCAAACTTTGGTAAAGTAAATCCCAAGAAAAAAATCTTGAAAGCAGCCTGAAAGAAATAACACCTTAATTATACAGAGATAATAATTTGAATGGCAGAAGATTTTTTATTTAGAAACCTGGAGACCAGAAGCAAGTAGAATATTTCCAGGCTCTGAAAGAAAAAGAACTATGATTGCAAAATCCTAGACTGAGTGAGATTGTCCACTAGAAATGAAGAAGAAATAAAAATGTTTCAAATGTGGGAAAACTAAAAAAATGCATCTACAGCAGACCATCTACATCTACCATCTACCATCAACAAATGGCTAAATAATGTTCTCTAACTAAAAGGAAATGATAAAATTAAGAATATTGGAGCATTGGGGAGGAATAAAAAAACACAGTAAGAAAAAATTGGGGCAAATGCAATAAATTTTTATTATATTGAGATTTCTAAATTATGTTTGAGGATTGAAGATAATTAGAACAGCAATATTGTTCTAAATGTATGTAAATAAAATGTACCGGGCAACTCTAAGAAAGAAAGGGAAAATAAAGGGAAATAAGCTTTTTACACTTCACTCAAACAGGAAATGATGACACTAGTAGTCTGTGATCAGTTGGCCATATGTGTATAATGTAATATACTGGGAGAAACCACTAATAAAGTTATACAAAAAGGTACTCAAAAACAATATAATTAAATCAAAATTAAATTCTTAAACCTGTTTGTGTAGCCTTCAAGAAAGCAAAAAAAAAAAAAAGGGAAAACATAAAAGAAAGAATTTTCCAAAATGTTCAGTGAGGGACAGAGAAGGGGCAGCCACACACAGCTAGGTGGGCCCTATTCCTGTTCCCTCACATCAACCTCAGCCTACTCACCTGCTGTAGAAAGGGCAAAAGAAACCACTTGCTATGATGTTTTGGAAGTCAAATCCAATGCCACTCAAGAAGAATTGAAAAAGTTTTAGAGGAAACTATTCTTTAAATACCATCCTAATAAGAACCCAAATGAAGGAGAGGAATTTAAACAGATTTCTCAAGCTGACAAAATTCTCCCTAATGCAAAGAAAAGGAAATATCTGACAAAGGAAGAAAACAGGCATTACAGAGCTGGTGGTGGTTTTGGCTCTCCCATGGACGTCTTTAATACATTTTCTGAAGGAGGAAAAAGGATGCAGAGAGAAAGGAGATGTAAAATGTTGTGCATTGGCTCTCAGTAGCCTTAGAAGTTTTATGTAATGGTGCAACCAGAAAATGGGCCCTGCATAAGAATGTAATTTGTGCCAAATATGAAGGCCAAGGTGGTGAGAAACGACTAGTAGAGAACTGTCCCAATCTCTGAGGCACTGAAATACAAATAAGCATTTGTCAGATGCAGATAAGAATTTACTGGAATGGCTTAGCAAACTCTGTCTGTGTGCATGGAGTGCCAGGCCCATGGAGAATGGCTCAGTCCTAAAGATAGATGTAAAAGCTACAGTAGAATAAAGATAGTTCAAGAGAAGATTCTAGAAGTTGATATTGACAAAGACATGAAAGATGGTCAGAAGACAATATTCTGCAGTAAAGGAAACCAAAACTGGATCGGAGTTAGGAGATATTATTGTTGTGTTCGATGGGAAGGAGTCTTGTGGTAGTCTTTTTACTCCACAAGAAGACTTTTTCACGTGTACAGACATACAGTTGGTTGAAGCATAGTGTGGCTTCCAAAACCCAACACCCACTCTTGACAACCAAACCGGGCACCACCTGTCATCCAGGTCAGATTATCAAGCACAGAGAAATCAGGTGTGTACTTGATTTAGGTAAACTTTCCTGAGATTTGCTTTCTCTCTCCTGATTAACTTTCTTTGCTAAAAAAAAAAAAAAAAAGCTTCCACCAGACAGGAAGGAAGTAGAAGGGACTGATAAAATGAATCAAATAGAACTGGTAGACTCTGGGGCCAAATCAAGAAAAATGGCACCATTACAACAGAGTAATTTATGATGATGATGAAGGTCACCCCAGAGGTAGTGTTCGTTGTCAAACCTTTTAATGGGGCAAATGAACAACATTCACTGTTGGCATTTAATGTGCAGTAGTGAAGAAATAAAGGACTACAGTGTTATACTCACTGCTTGTGATCAATTTTAATATTCAACTATAGCAGTTTTAAAAGTCAAATGAAGAATAGTACAAATACACAAGCTCAAAAAATATAAAAAACAGAAGCAAAAAATAATAAAGTCCTAACATGTCCATAACTACATTCCATGCAAATGGTTTATATACACCAATTTAAAGACGGAGTTTGTTAGAATGGATAAAAAACAAGATCGAAATGCAGGCTACCTACAAAAAACTCATTTCTATTATAACATTATAAGCAAATTGAAAGTAAAAAATGAGGAAAGATAGTATTATGGAAACTATTAGAGGAAAAAAAGCAGAAGTGTCTATATTAACATTAGATTTTTTTTTTAAAGACGTTAAAGAAAATTATGAGAGACAGAGAGAGACATTGCAAAATGATTAGGTCACCACACCTGAAACCACAGTAATCTTAGACATGCACACATCAAACAACAAAGAAGCATAATAGGTAAAGCAAAAATGGACAGAACTAAATGAGAGACAGAAAAATCCACAATGATACAGAGATTTCAGCACCCCTCAATCAACATTTGGCAAAATGACTATATAAAACCATCAAGGATATAGAAAATTTTATACCACAAAACACTAACAACATCTACTTCACATTGATAAACAATTCTACTCACCAGCAGGAGAATGGATATCCTTTTCAAGTCTACATGCTTATTCTGGGCCATCCAACAAAACTTAACTAGTTTAAAAGAACTGATCATCTTACAGAGTGTATTTTCCGACCACAATGAATCAAACTAAAAATCAATAATGTAAAGATCATTAAATAACAGAAAGCTCTCCAAACATTTGAAAACACATTCTTAAATAATTAAAGGATCAAAAAGGAAAGACTCAAGGAAAATTTAAAAAGTACATTGAATTAAATGAAAATGAAAATCTAACATAGTAATTTCTGAGACACAGCTAACACAGTGTTGAAAAGGAAATTTATAGCACCAATTTTATCCATTCAAAAAGAGGAAAATCCCATATCAATAATATGAGCTCTGATCTGAAGAATCTAGAAAAATAGCAACCACTACCACCACCAAAAAAAAAAAAAAACAAGTAGAAGAAAGGAAAAAATAAAGAGAAAAGTAGAAATCAATTAAATTGTAACAAAGAATAATAATAGATAAAATCAATAAAATGAAGAGCCTGTCCATTTAAAAAATCAATAAAATAGACAAACCTTCAGCATGACTGACAAACACGGAAGACACAAACTTCTATCAGGAATAAAACAGTAATATCAGTAGACCCTGGATAGCAAAATGGATAAAAGAGAGTGCCATAAAGAATTCTACACACATGAACCTTAGGTTATGTGAACAATAGTTCAAGCAACACAAACTACTACAACTCACCCCATAAAAGATAAAAAGCATATATAGCTCTAAGAAAATTTTCTTTAAGGAAATTAAAGTCGTAATTTTAAAATTGACAAAAAGAAAAGAAATTTCGAAGCCCAGATGATTTCACTGGAAAAATGTACCAAGTATTTAAAGAATTAACACCAATTTTATACATTTATTTACAAAAATAAAAAAAAGGTATACTTCACAATTTATTTTATGAACTGGATGTTACCCTGAATTTAAAACCAGAAAAACAGATTTAAAAAAAAAAAAAAAAAAAGCAAACAGCAGGACCACACCCATGGTGCATATTGCAAGGGTATGTGTCAAATCTATTAAGTGTGGAGTATAAATGTCTTAACACAACAATGAAATAAGTGAGGTGAAGGCTATGTTAACCAGTTTGATGTAACCATTCCAAATTATATACAAAATCAGCATATTGCACCCTTAATACCTTAATGTATTAAAAAAAAAGATGTAAACAAGTATCACATATTACATTGGTTGAAATAAAAAAAAAAAATTATACATCATGACCAAATGGGGATTATTTCAAGTATGGAAGGCTCTACTCAAAAATCAATCAATGTAATTTCCTATAATAAATC
>NW_003852664.1:341526-342666 GCF_000181295.1 Otolemur garnettii | reverse complement strand
ATGATTATAAACACCAAAATCTTGACTAAATACTCGGAAACTAAATCCAGAATTGAAGACTGAATCAAAATTTTAAAAAAATCAGTCAATGTAATTCATCTACTACCAGACAAATGATTTAAAAATATCATGGTCATCTCAATAAATGCAGAAAAAAATGACAAAATACATCAATTCCTGATTAAAGACCTCTCAAGAAATTAAGAACAGAACTCATTTACCCTGCTAAAAGGCATCTGCAAAGTATCTGCATTTAACACTATACTTAATGGCCAAAGACTGAAGACTCTTCCCCTAAGATGATGAGTAAGGGAAGAACATCCATTCTCACCACCCATATTCATCATCACACTGAATGTTGCAGCTAATGCAACAAGACAAGGAAAAGAAACAAAAGCCATACAGATTGGAAAGAAAGAAAGAAAACTGTCTTTATTCCTGTGCATTATGCTCATATGCATAGAAAATCATAATAAATCCAAAAACCTATTTGAATTAATAAATGAGTTTAGCAAAGTCACAAGATACAACACTAATGAAAAAACAACTATAGTGTTGTATACTTGAAAACTTCTGAATATATGCTTTAAGTATCTCACAACAAAAAATGATATATAAGTACAATTCATACATAACTTAGCTTGCTTTAGCTGTCTCATATACATACTTTAAAATGTTACGATGTACATCATTAATATATATAATTTTTACTTGTCATTTAAAATAAATGAATAAACAATCCTATTTTTAGTCATTAAAAGTGAAGAACTGAAAACACTTTCAAATTTCCATTCCATTCTTATAGCTTCAATAATATGAAATAGTCAGATGTAAATCTATCAATAGAAGGGCACTACTGTTGTGCTAAAATTGAAAGAACAGTAACAAAAGAAATCTAAGAAAACCAAAACAATAAAAAATATAGCATGTCTTGGAATGAACAACTCAATGGTGTAAGGATGTCCGTTCTCCCCAAAATGATCTATTGGTGAAATAAAACTTCATTTCAAAATCTCAGTGGGATTTTTTGTCAAAGTCAATCAGCTGATTCTAAAATTTGTATGTCTAGGTAAAAGATTAGAAGAGTCAAACACTTTCAAAAACTAAGAACAAAAGTGAAAAAGTTTCAGTTATGCAAAA
>NW_003852664.1:339456-341030 GCF_000181295.1 Otolemur garnettii | reverse complement strand
AAGTTCTGGAAGTCTAATGTAAAAAATCTGACAATGCTTAACAATACTGTATTGTACACATGAGATTTGCTCAGAGGGTAGATCTTAGTGTTCTTATTGGGAAGAAAGAGAGGGAAGGAAGGAAGGGAGACAGGGAGGGGAGAGGAGGAGAGATAAAGAGGGAGACAGGAAAGAAAGGAAAGAAGAAAAGTAGGGAGGAAGGGAGGGAAGGAGGGCAGTGGAAGGGACAGAGATGAAAGGAAGGAGAGAAAGAGAAGGAAGGAAGGAGGGAGGAAGGGGAAAGAAGGAAAAGGAAAGAAAGAAGGAATAATTCTTTGAGATAATGGCACAACTTTATGCATTTATCAAAATTATACATTAAAATAACTGAATTACACTGCATGTCAATAAAACCTAATAAGAATAAAAAGAAATTTATCCTTCTATAAACATCGATTGAGAGCCAACTCCTTTGCAACATAATGAAGTAAATAATTTATATTTAACATCCTGTATCTTCTTTTAAGTTTAATCTTTTCTGGCTATTTAAAATCCACCTTTTTCCCCCTTCCTTCTTCTTTTTTACCTTTTTTTTCGGCTTCGCCTTTCGGTTGGCCCAACTTTGGAACTTTGCTTCCCCTTATTTATAACCTAAAAGATCTTTTCCTGATCTCTAGGATACAGTTAATTCCTAGAATCACAATACTTTAGGTCTGCCCGAGTGTTTCCTAGTCTCCTGGTTCCCAGTGACAAGAATGAGTACTGGGACCAAGTTGAGCAGATGACAGAGTGATCTGTCATTCAATCACACATGTAACATTTACGGGAAAGCAAAAGTGTATCTCAGAGGGAAAGAGGTCCTTCTCTGTGCAAGGAGAAAGACCCTGAAGTCCAAGCACACAGACTTTCATATGCTCACTGGTTTGTCTCACGTTTCTTCTGGCAGGATTGGTTGCCATCTCCCACCTTTGGGGTGATTGAGAGATTGGCGTTATATAACAGATTACTTACCAGGGTAGGTTATATAACAGTTTCCTTACAAAGTGTATCCTCCTAAGACTCCTTCATGAAAGCTCCACCCATGGTATGCTAATTAGATGGTAATGAGCCCTGAGTCACTTAAAGGTCACTAGGCCGTCTTTTCTATGTATGTTCCCACCAGGAAATAGTTTCCAGCTGTAATTTGGTTCCTATCTACAATTTGGTTCCCCATTTTTGCCCTTAGTCACTTCATTGCCATCGGTTTACTCTTTTCCTGACTTGACAATACAATAAATCAAAATGATTTGGCTCTCAAATCATTCTGAGGCTCGGGAAGAGGAGTTTACAAACTTAAAAGAATTCTTTTCTCGAACTCCTAAAATTATACTATGCATGCAGTCAACTCTTCATTAAACGAATTCTGTATCAACTTCTAGAAACCGTGTAAAGAGGAGATTCTATAGCAAGTAATTTCTCTCTTGTAGCCCCTTTTATCCATCCAGATTTCTCTTTTCTATAGTTCTTTTCTTCAAAATCATATCTGCTCATGTCCTGTGATCTCAGGCAGATTTGGGTTGAAAATCCCTACCTTTTTAACTTTCACACATGGATGA
>NW_003852664.1:325115-339098 GCF_000181295.1 Otolemur garnettii | reverse complement strand
AAAAATAATTTTCAGAAAGCTCAACCCTGCTCTTTTTTGCTTTATTTCTTTATCTAAACTACTTTTCTTCTTTTTGTTTTGGTTTCCTCAGATTTAAAGGAAAGAGGGAATTATATTTACCTCAAGAAGACTGTGAAGATTACATGAGATAATGTTTGTAAAGGGCTTAGGACTGACACATAGGAAACAACTGATAAATAAGAACTCCTCCTGCCATTACTGCTGTTAGCAATATTCACTCCATTAACTAGTAACTCTACATATATAGTTAACGTCCTTACTAGAATAAGATGTTGTTATTCACCACATAAAGACAATGTAAACAGTTGCTTTCTAATACATGTAAAACAGTAATAACGATTGCCCAGCGTGACTTACGTTGAGACACACATTGATTGGTATCTAAAGCTTAAATGTCACATGTACAGATATTACGTCATAGACAGAATGACACTTTGCTGAATTCAAATATTTAAGTTAATATTACCCTAATTATCACAAATATTTTAATGATGCAAATCCCTTAATTCTCATCAAAACTTTGTTTAGCGTTTAAGAAATGACAGCTAGAGCAGCCTGCATTATTAATTGTCTTAGGAACTTAGCATTCTGCTCTCAGTCCAGCAACCATAGGCTAAGAGTGACTATGGCAACCACCTTGGTGCCCTGATCCTGACGACTTAACAGGAGACATTGTGACAGGAGGTGTCAGGAGGTAGTGTTGCCACAGACACTCTTGGAGACAGCTAGTGGTTGCCTGGTAACCTGCTCTAGCATAAGGGGCTAGCACAAGATAAAGTCAGAACTAAGGAAGGCTGACAAGAGTTCATACTTACTTAACAGAGGGAGAGAGGGTATGATGCAGCCATACATTTGCAAGAAGGAGCAGAGCTCAAAACCCATCATATTCTAGGGATTACATTATAATTTCTGCCACCATCACCTACTGTAAAAAGCACACCTGACATTTTGCTACTGAAAGGGGCAACCAATAAAATTAATTTCTACTGAGTAATTTTTTATTAGTCAGTTAAATAGTCTCTGAAAATTCTCTGAAAGAACACATACGATTGCAATAATTCACTTAGTGGCTCCTAATATAAATTATTGATTCACTCTCTGAGGACTACAACTTATTACATTTTATTTATAAAAAATTAGCATGGTATAATCAAGCAGGGTTGAACAGCCTTAGATTAATGAAGGGCTGTATTCAAGACTGATTCAGAGTGTTCTGTCTCTATTTACAGCCTTCTATTTGTACTATATTGCAACTTTAAATAGCACCAGTAAGAGTCTGCCCCTTAAAAATCACATTTTAATGAGGAAAAATTAACAAATCCTCTCAAGAGCATTAACTGTCAATAATAATCCAAAATAGACTACAATTATAATCTCCTGTAGTTCTGTATAACTTATGGTAGATGCCTGCTTAAGCAAAAACAAACAAATGAACAAACAAAAAAAAGCTTTTCTCTTTCCTGGAAATATGTTGTTTGCTTTATTAATTCCTTCTCATTGCTAATCTTACCGTGACTCTATAAAAATCGTACTATATAATATCCCTATCTTATCGTATAGTATTCTTATTATTTCTACATTATTTCTGGGCTCAGAAGCTTCCTGTTTTGGTTCGTCAGTTTTTAGAAGTAGTTGAAAAAGACCAAGATAGAAGACTTAGAAGAGAGAAGCAAACATATTAGATGTTTATGTATTTCAATGTGAGTCAGGCAAGTTCACAAAGGTGGTCCTATTAGTAAGGCTGATAGTATAATCTGAAAGAAGATAAGGATAAGTGAAAATACTAAAGCTGCCATTGCTTGAACTGGAAAAAATATTACTTCCAAGGCCCAGGATTTGTTGTGTCCTCCTGTCAGCCAGTGAGACAAGGTCTAGAAGTAGGTGACCCCAAAGGGTCACAGACACTGAGTGTGGCGTTCACATTCCTTAGCTGGAATTCCAGTCCCAGTAGAACATTGGGAACTAAGTGCCCTACTAGTTTTTATTCTGCCTCTTTTATTTCCCACTATTTAAGTAGAAAAGAAGTGGATATAGAATAAGTCAAATTTCCCCGAGTGCACTTGTGATAAGATTGACCAGACAGAGCACTGGACCCAGTGCCTTTCCCCACACGCAGCTGCAATTCTCACATTCATCCAATTCTTAGAGTTCTGTGAACACACATCTTTTAGTTTTTAGCACAGAAGTCATCCATATAACTATTTAACTATTTCAAAATCATTATAGCCTCTGCTTTTCTGCATAGGGCAAAGGATGCAATGAGAAAAAATTCTCAAAATTGAGAAGCAGAAAAAGTGCATTAAAATAATAATTTGAAAATGAGTGCAGGTTATGACTTAATAAAGGCAGCAATTCCAGGTTGCATATAAATTCAGATAGATTTTTTTACTCCCTTATGTTGCTGGGTGCAGTGGCTAATACCTGTAATCCTAGCACTTTGGGAGGAACCCTTGCACTGAGGAGTTGAAGACCAACCTGTCCAAGAATGAGACCCCATCTCTACCAAAACAGAAAAAACTAGCTGGGTGTGGTGGCAGGCAGCTCTAGTCTCAACAACTCAGGAGGCTGTGTCAGGAGGATTACTTGAACCTGGGAGTTTGAGGTTGCTATGAGCTAAGCTGAGGCCACAGCACTCTAGCATGGACAACAAAGTGAGAGTCTCTCTCAAAATAAATAAATAAAAATAAAATCCATATGTGTATACTACAGGCTTGTTTTTCTTAAGAATTAGAATATATCGTGTTTGGTAGAGCATCTATGTAAGGAAATTAAGAAAGATCTCAAATAAGTATGCCTATTAAACCCAGGAAAGATCCTTGTAGTTATTCATTGAAGGAGAAAAGAAATATGAGGCTTGAAATGTATTTTAATACCATTTTGTTAAAATATTTTATTTCTTTAAATGAGCATTCTATTTCTTCAAGGCAGCATATCTGTTCTGATAACAGACACTTCAAATGTTGATATTCATTCAGAACTTAGCATAGAGCAATAACGATGATACAGAATGATGTAAGAAAATGTGACCCCTTTACATGATAAGATAGAATAGCAAATGAACATGAAGAAAAAAATCAAGTTCAGAGAGCAACTTATTCAATGGCCAGCAAACGAGGATTTTCAGTAATCTAGCCTAGAGGAAACAGAGGGAGAGATGAGTTTCTGGGAGTCTGATCTAATGACAGAGATGACCAAAGGTGAACTTTAACAGAACTAAATTATTTGTTGCCTCTTCCCAGTCGAACCCCAAGCCTACATGTTTAGTAGCCATGAGCTTACCAGCAGGCTTTAAAACATGAAAAAGGATTCAGTGAAACATCAAAGAACAACATAGATCCTTACAGTGCCTTAGTGACTGGTCAAGCCAGATTAGATGATGCTTCATGAAATGAAGCCCCCTAAGAGCCAGTCCACGTAACACTCAAGCTCCAAGTCGGAAAACTGATAGCTGCACAACTCTGAAATAAGGCTCAAATGTGCAAGGGGGGTATATACACATTTCCATTTATTTATATTTGATTATGTTCTGAGAACTTTCTGTAATTGATAATCCGACAGAAGAAATGCAGTTCACCACAAATACCTGAGCCCTTTTCAGTAGTATAGGTAGTCATGAGAATCAGTTGCTCAGCCAAGGAGAGTTTTTCTCAGATTTCTTGTATGTGAAGGAGCCACATAACCAGTCCCTGACAGTGTAATATTAGCAGAATGATGCCTGCCTCCCCCAGACGGTTGAGGGTGAATATATCTCTTTCCTTTCCTTTACTCTCCTCATCTGTCCCATGAAAGAAGACCCTAAGGACCCAGGCAATAGCACAGTCACATGATACTGGGTCACTGAACACCACATGGAGGAAACCCGCCCACCAATCAGCAGTACCTGCCCTGGATTATTATGACAATAAGCTTCTAATGGGCACACTCTCTGAAAGCCTGAACTGGGTTTGTTACAGAGACTAGTGGAACTCTAATTGACCAGATTTCTGTAAAAACCATGTCACTTTTTTTGTTAGGCCTGTTATATGCAAATATAGCTGGGTAAGCATGGAAATGTTGCCATCCTTCAAATCCTAGTTCATAAGCTGCATGCTGTAAAAACATTTTAAAATCTAAAATTTACATATTTATCAAGTGCTTAGCAGGTTCCAGACATTGTGCTGAAAGCTTCAAGAGACTTAGATACCAGAGCTGATCCTCTGTGATAGAGTCCTTTGGGTTATTGGGCCAGTTTATAAGATGACTTCACCAGCCATACCCGCCCATCCACAGTAGTGGACACAATAGTCATTTGTTCTTCAGTGGCAGTCCCTAACATTTTTGGCACCAGGGACTGGTTTCGTGGAAGAAAATCTTTCTGTGGATGAGGGTGGAAGACTGGGGGCAGGGGCGGGGCGAGGTTGGTTTCAGGATGACCCAAGAGCATTACACTTATCGTGCACTATCAGGTTCCCTGCATGGTCACCACTTATTGGTCCTGACTGGCCAGGTCTCCGGCCCTCGGCTTATTTAGGTTCTGGATGCGGACGGCTAGGCTACCTTGCTTGGGAACAACTGCTCTTAGATGCCTGAGGGCTATTTGCTTTAGCAGAAGGGAGAGAAAGAGAAAGACAGTATTTGAGGGAGTAAAACAGTCTGAGTAAGAAGAATACACCTCCCAGTCTTTTGTGGAGAGAGACACTGTGTGTGCATTCTGCAGGCCGGAGAAGTGACAGAGTCAGAGTGAACGCAGCCGCGATGGAATGCGAGATCCCAACTGCATCTTCTCCTGCAGGTCTTAGACACACTCCCATGGCTCTTAACACCGCAGGTGTAGAGACTGCCAGTCACTGATGCTCTCATCTCCTGAGCTCACATGTTTGTTAGGAGAGTCAAATCCCTCCCCATGCCCTAACCAAGGTGTTACACTACCGAGCTATACAGGTGTTTCTTATAACTCTCACTCCTCCTTGCCATACGCTATATGGGCTGCTACAGTACGCTTTATTTCTATTATTATTACATTGTAATATACATACAACTCGCCATAGTGCAGAATCAGTGGGAACCCTGAGCTTATTCTCCTGCAGCTAGTCAGTCTGAGCATTGGCATCAGCTCCACCTCAGATCATGGGGCAACAGATGCTCATAAGGAGTGCACAGCCAGGCACTTGCCTGCACAGTTTCCTGTAGGGTTCGTGCTCCTACAGAATCTTAGCCGCTGATTGGACAGTAGGTGAAGCTCAAGTGATGAAGTGAGTGATGTGAAGTGACTGTAAATACAGATGAAACCTTGCTGGCTCACTCACCTGCCACTCACCTCCTGCTGTGTGGCCTGGCTGGGCACAGAAGTTCTACGGGACCCCATCCTTTTGACTACAGTTGATCAAAAACCTTGAAAAGGCTGAACCAATCAAGAAATCATCAGTAATTGCCTAGCAAAAAGTTTCAGAAGCCTTTCCACTCTGCTCCATCTACATGGCCTTGATCTCAGATCATCTGACTCAGTTTAAAATAGGGGTGGGTTTTGTTTTGTTTTGTTTTCCTGTTGTTCTATAGAATGAATACTTTTCATAGGTGCCAGCACACTGAGGACTATAAATTATTTCCCAGTGTCTGTCATAATATGTCTTTAACAGAATGCACAGATATTTGGCTCCAGAAAACCCACATATTTTTAACATATTATTATCAGACTTAGGTTGGGGATTGTCTTTGTGGCTTTGTGTTTTTGTAATTACTTGATGATGTTCTAGCAAGGTCAGCATATTAATACTTGACTTCTGAGTAATAATCTCAAAGGCACTAAATGTTCTTTATAATATTAAAAACATCTCCTATTTCTTTTTAGTAAAATATCTCAAGAATAGAAAAAAAATCCAATGTACTCAATAGTATTATGAAACCAACATATAAACAATTACGCACACATGAATAATAAAACACAAATATAGTCCATCAAGGAGAGGGGAGAGGAGGGTGGGGAAGAGGAAGGGAGATTGGTGGAAGAAGGGAGGGCAGTTGGCAGCAATGTACCTGATGTGCACGATGTGAAGCTGTTCAGCATGCCCCCTGGGTGAAGGGCTCAGCTACAACTTGAACTGTACCTTGGAAGTGAGAACACTGTTACCTAAAAATTTGTACCTTCATAATAATTTGAAATTTAAATAAAATCTCTCTTACGTTGGCTTTTTTTTTTTTTTGTCTCTGATACCTTACTATCAGGGCCTTATAATACCATCTTGGTTAAAGGAATCAAGGTTTTAGAAAGACTGAACAACATTATTACCCTACTATTATCCTGAGGGCTGTCTTGAAGTAAAAGACCCCAAGATGGGCTAGTCATACATACATAAGGAATGAGGTCAGAATCATGGAGAAATTCTTCCCTTTGAAGAGTACATGGAACTAAGGCTCCACACTGACTAGAATTGCATTAAAGCATCAAGATTATAAAATGAAGTACTATAGAGCTCTAGCATGTGTCAGGAGTAACCATTACAAGTTAAGTTGGTATTGGACATTCATTATAAGCTCCCTAGAATCTGATGAATTCTTGTGCTCCTGAGTATATGAGAACAGAGAACCTGTATTTTGGCTTATTCTGGTCTTCAGTATGAAATTACTGTCTGTCCATACTTCTGCCGTACTGTGCCAACAGTACACTAGGGGGGTAAAGGAATCATGGGAGATGAGTAAGAAGTCGTATTTGTCACCCACATGCATGTACAATGTCTCTGTAACTCTCCCAAGACAGTCATCTAAAAGCCTCGCAGAGAACCCTCCCTGAAAAAATGAGGAAGTTGCATTCTTGATTTGGGCTGTGCAAATCAACTTCCCTGAGAGAGCAAGATATCTCAGTACTGATTGTATTGTTCAAAGGACCGAACAGACCATGAAGCGTGAATGATCAACAACCCAGTATAATACGAACACGTTCATAGATTGAGTTGGCCATCATAGTAAACAAGGGCTGAAAGACACAACAAAACAGAACAATAACAAATAATATGAGGGTCAGAAAAAAAGGTATAACTGATAGCTATCACGGTTATATTTCAGCACATAATAGTTCTGATGAAGAAATTTGAACTACATTTGACCCCAAAACAGTCATGTTGAATTATTCATACTGCCTTGATGATGATAATTCTCAAATGTGTTTTAGAACAGTATATGGCATGCAGAAATTATTAAAGAATTGTTCATTAGATGAATGGATTCAGTAAAAAGGAGACAGTACAGGCAATAGTTTTGTGAACTTGATGCATAAAGAGAAAATTAGGTCTGCCATAAAGGAAAGAAATGAAGAAAGTCTTTGAGAAAGTCTTTAGTGGCTTATCGTTAGCAGGGAATATGAGTATTTTAAAAGTCAATATGGGGATTCATCGGAAAGAG
Organism: Otolemur garnettii; assembly: GCF_000181295.1. NCBI lineage: Eukaryota > Metazoa > Chordata > Mammalia > Primates > Galagidae > Otolemur > Otolemur garnettii. The sequence goes on along the minus strand of NW_003852664.1, from coordinate 331,703 downwards.
AAGAGTTGATACATAAGCAAGAAAAAAACTGAGCAGAGTAGGTTCAGAGAAACAGATTAGCAACATGAGAGACAGTCTGCAAAGGTAACAGAAGGGAAGAGGATAGATTAAAGGCAGATGCCAATGGGTTTCTGGTGCCTCATGTGGAGAAGAGCGAATTCTCGGGAGATAGTAGCTATTTTCCCTGTAAAATCAGAGATGAACCAAGAGAAAAGGATACAGGCCAGAGTCAGAATCTTAAGGAATCCACACAGAAACAAACAAACAAAATGCTTCAAATAGGCATGATGGTCAGGAAAGTGAGTTGAAGTAGTAGAATTATTCAGTACTGACAGTTCGTTTGAGATTGTGCGTATAAGCAAAACTGATTAGCCCCTAGGGTGGGATTTCATTTAATAGCTCTCAGCTTCTGGATATAGGCAAAATGAATTTTTTTTACAGATGAATAAGGCTGGCATTTTGTCAGAAAAATAAAACAAAAGAGAAAAAGAATCAAGTAGCTACATTGCATCAACTGAAGAGTTTTTGAGATGATAAATCATGGGAATATAAACTGAAATCTGAGGGAAGTAACAAAAGAAGAAGGTTGGTGGTGATGAGAAAATAGAATAAGCAATAGATTATAGCACAGAAAGAGGATTTCACTGAAAATCAAGAAGGGGGAAAGGTGGGGAGAGGAGGAGTGAAAACCTATCTATTGGGTACAGTTACCACTATTTGGGTGCTGGTAACACTGACATGCCTGACTTACGCCTTATAAGAGGTATCCGTGTAATAAAAATATTTGTACCCACTTAATATTTTAAAATAAAAACATATAATGTAGGTCCTGATGAAGTACAGGCATTGATTAATGGGAACAATTGAACAAGCAGACGGGAAGGAGAAAGTATTATGGTCACCAAAGTGAAATAGTGATTTTGAAAAAAGAGAATTTAGATCTGTTGATCAGATTATGATCTAGTGAAGATGTGACTGTCACTGGAGATGAAGAGGTTGAGGAGCTAAGAGGCTATGGAATTGGATAAACCATCCACAAGGCAGTGAGTCTTTAGCAGGCTACTCTTTGAGAGTACTCTACAAATTATAGATCCATCCATAAAACTCCATTGGATTATAGAGTCTTCCATAAATGAAGTAGAATAACTGCATTAAGGAGGGGGGAGAGTGTGTTATAGTGAAAGTTACCTCAAAAGTCCAGGGTTCTGTGAGATGGTGGAGAAGAGATGTCTGGAAGAGACAGTGGGATCAACTAATCACATCAGCTCCAAATAAAAAGCTATGCTTAGAACGACTACAGAGGATGTGGTATTTCATGGGGGAGTGCAGGTGAAGCAAGGAGAGAGAAGAAGCTTCAGGAGATGAGGCTAAGAACATAGGAGAGATCGCTACAACAGTCATCTTGGGGATGGGAGAGGAGAGGGAAGGAATAAGAAAGTTCAGAGCATTGTGGGAATAACAGTGATAAGAGTGTGGTAACATAAGAAACTCAGAGGTCTCACATATTCGGAGGTGATTATTATAAATAAAGATAAAAAGTTTGGGATATTTTGTATCAATTTTCCTTGCAAAGAGTGGGCACTAACCCTAATGGTAATGTGGGTCATTTATTACTCCTTATATTTGCTAAATCTTTTTCACTTTTATTCACACACGAACATAGCAAGTTGAGTAATCATCAATATTTTATGGATCAGGTACGTACAGGATTTTACATGTTTTGATACTACAAAGGAGTGGTGAATAATTTTAGATTATCTTTGATTATCTTTGATCACCGATCTGACATTTTATCATCATTAAATAAATTATGGAGGTCAGATTAACTAGAGCAAGATCACTCCCCACATTGCCAACATTATACGTATAGTATTTTGATGTATTTTACAAATTGAGATTAAATTAATATTGCCTTTTTTTTTCATTTGCCTTGAAACTTTTGCACATGGGTACACCTTTACTTAAAAGATAAAGAACTTAGCAAATAAATTATTCTTAACTTGCTTAATTTTACTTAAAAGCAATAGAAATAGCGGTTTGAAAAAAAGTTACTGTTTTGATTACATAAAGTTTCAATAGGTAAAAGTTAATTTTTTAGTTAGTTCCAGCCATATCTTAAAAATAAAGAGAAGGAAATACTTTCTCTAGGTTTTTTTGATGACACGAGAGGATAGCTGCCAGGCAGGTGTATTGAACAGTTCCACGGCCTGGTCTGCTCAGTGAGCAAAGCTATCATAGGAAACCAGCAGACAGTAGCACTCTTTCTATAGGGCCAGGAAAACGAAGGGTAGAGCATTAAACACACACACACACACACACACACACACAATCAGAGAAGAGAAAGTACAAAAAAGAGAAATTGGTCTCTGTGTATAAGTTCTATTTTTTAATGTGAACTTCTTTAGCTATTTCAAGGTCCAATTTGCCAGATTGTGTTTGAAAATGACCATGATCTGGTATATTAACAAGGCATTGATATGCACAGGCACTGGTGTGTGCTCTGATGCCTCTGCTTCCGTCTACTGACTGCCTGATAATCTTCACTCTATTTCCTCAACCATCTCTTACGGTATAAAGAAATGAAATCCTTGGAGGTGTCACTGAGAAACATAAGATATACAGGAGTGAATTTATAACATGGAAGAGCTCAACACAGGCATTTTTCTCCTCTTGGGTGAAAGAAAAAAAGAGCATCTTTCCTGTTATGGTCCACCTGGCAGAGCTGGATCCTTGGCTTGGACTGGAAAGCATGATCACAGCAAGAGTGGCTGGGTCACTGGAGGGGCACTCCCTAATTAAGGCTGCAGTGCCAGGCAGCCTCTCAGACGCAGTGTCACAACAGGATGTGGTGTACGCAGTACTTTTTCTGAGAACAAAAACGAGAGGAATACGATGCATCTGTCTATCAACTCTCTGGGTGACACACTGAAAGGCAGCGAGACCTGAAACTCTGTCCTAGGTCTCATCTGACATCCAAAAACCAAATGCTTCCGTAGCTGAAAGCCATATGACTTTCCACTGTTCTCCCAGCAGAACTCCAAGCCAAACCTTCTTAGTCAGGTTTTAGGCTTGCAGATAATCTCCGCAAAGACTCCAAGATAATTTCCTTATTGCAGAGACTTCTCTGCTATTCCCAAGGATAGTGGCAAGGACTCAAGAGGTAGTAGAATCATTGCCAGAGTCATCTTAAAACAGAAGACACTGAGGTTATGACTAAATAAAGAGGAACTGCAGATCAAAAGAGCAACTGGAGTCAATCTTATAAGATGGGCTGAACCAGCTCCACATGGAAACTTGGCCTCTTTCCTGCCCCACATTTCTCTCTTCAAAAGTTCTAACTATTCTCCCCAACCTACAGGCTCAGTCTCTTCCAAAGTTTAAGAGACGGATTGATATTAGGCTCTCAGAAGATAAAGAATCCTAATTTAAATTTCTGACCCTAGATTGTTTTCATCTGTGCCCCTATGTCCCAGCAGTGAAAACGTGCCCCGTTATGGTGACTTAGTGCCTGCGAGGTCCTCTGCACGTGAACCTACACTGTGATCATCTGCTGTCTATTCAGCCATGTCCTGAGCTGTGATGTGCATAAAACTATTCACTGACCATATGAAACCTACAAAGTCAATCAAAGAGTTGGGCTCACACCAAAAAAAAAAAACTGATAAGACATTTGATAAACTTTATTTAACAAATTGGGTCAAGGAGTTTAATGAAACAGATTATTACAGCCAGGGAAGATAAAGTAGAAATAACTATTTTCACTTTCTAAAGATGATGGCCAATATGCTTTTTCGTTTTTACCACAGACACATTGAAACAAAAGAGAATTATACCAGATTCAACAATTGTTTGAAATAATGGAAAGAATAATAGTCTGATCCATCAATCGAGGTATCAGGATTCATACACACTCCCCTGCACATGCACAGATAGCGCCACATACCTCAACTGAGATACTAGGCAAATCATTTAATATCACCGTCTCTCTCCCTTGTATCCGCATCTGTAAAACAAAAGTTTTTCAACCACAAACTTCAATTCTGAATTTATTGGAATCTGTTAATGATCATAAATACATCCTCCACCCCAGAAAACCCAACCGTAGATTGGATATTTTCAGCTGATTCGGAGTTTACATGTTGTATTTTATAGACTAATACATTGTCAAAAAGTGCTAAAATTAAAAAATCAAAATGCACATAATCTATTAAAGCTAACTCATGTTAACAGGCAAACTTTTACAAGTGAGAAAGTTGATTTTTTTATTCAGGCCAAAATAAATGGTTGGTGGGGGGGTGGTGAAGCTGGAGAGGGATCTACTCCATGTGGTCCTTCAGGAATGCAGGCTCATGGGGTGTGCACTCTCTACAACATGTGGCTTCCACGGATGTCCCGGGAATCAAGATCCAGCTGACATTTGCAGGAAATAGGGTATAATGGAGCATCGAGTGCAGAGGTGTCCTTAGGCAACTGGGAAATTTTACTAGTTAACTGTCAAAATAATTCAGACAAACAAATAGAATTTTCATCATTTTTCCTTTAAGTATAAATCAGCATTTCTAGGGGAAAAATGTATTTTAGATGTACTCAAGGATTTCTCTGTATAAAAAGAAGTTGAATATGGAAGACTCTTTTACAGTGACTAATCACCTCTTATTTTGTGATCATGTTACTTATCACTTTACAAATAAAGGTTCTCCATTCAAAACTTCAGACTGTTTATTGTCATCGCTCGGTAACGCATAATGCAATGTATGTGCCCTGCCACCAGGTGGTGGTCCCTCCAATATGTGCTTTGAAATTCAAATTAAATCTGGAATTGATTTTCCACTCAACTCGCTGGAATATAACTTTCCATGCAGTATAAATTTAGCTATTTCAATAATCAGATTTAGCCTGGAATTTAAGGAACTCTATTACCAATTCCCAGTTTTAATAAAAAAGCAAATCTATGAATCTAATGTTCCTACTATTTCTCACAGATATTTGTTCTTATTATACTTTTGTGTCATATAGCACATAGTGGGGCTAAATGAATGCTTATTTTGAGTTCTTGCTAATTCATTCCCTTTAACTAAAATGCTTAATTCAGTTGAATTTTGAGGAGTCATAAGAAAAGAAAAAATAATAAAATGCTTTATCACCTTCTCTAATCTATCCATAAAAATCCTCTACTGAAAGCTCAACTTGGATGTCAACTTTTCTTTCATCACTACCCCAGCAAGAAATGGGATCTCTCTCTCCATCCATGCCCAGAGAGTGCCAAGTTTTCAGCACAAGTGCAGCTCTCGTGCACTACCTCAAAGGATAACTTGTGAACATCAATCCCTGTCTTAATCTCTCATAGCTCTTAACACTGTTTTTGATATTCAATGATTATTAGTTGAAGGGATACATCATAATATCACATTTTAAAGATTTTTTAAAATTTCTACACTATAACTATTACATTTTTATGGGTCCTTAACTTTTTCTTTATCACTTTATCCTGAATTCTAATTCAAAGTCAAATTTTCTACATTGTAGTTTAAAAGTTATTGAAACATTAAGTCTTTAAACTTTGAGTGGGCTGATGAAAGTATTAATGTACACAGCTATTATTCAATAAATTTTTTTTAAAAAGGTATCAACACTTAGTCTTGGGGCAAATCTTCAGCCCCTTTCCAGGGTAATCAGAAGACAAGAGTTTCCATTGTCCCATTTACTATCAGAGTCAATTAAAGACACTCTTCCTTTTCAGTCCTAAGTCCTTCTGTGCCCACGAGTCTCTCTTCTGACTAGCCAAGCCTTCTTTTAACATCTAACACTTCAACCTTTAAGAAAAGCACTCCTTTCTTTCCTTATTAAAAGAAAACAGTACAAGTACTTGTTGTGTTTTTCTTTCATTGGAATTAGTAGGTAGGTGACCTTGAGCTGTATGTCCAACAGATCTTCTTTCTGAAACGCTGTACTAATAAATTGAGTTCCCAGTCTGTCTTAGCACAGTTCCCAGAGCAGTTTCCTGAAAGAGTTTATGTTCTTCCTAAAGAAAAGAACATTTTAAAATAAAACTATTTTAAAATGAAGTTCAGGGATGGAAATTTAAAGCAGTTTCATGACAGTAACATTTATCTCCTTTGGCAGTTCTGATATTTATGTATTGGGTTTTCTCAAAGCTAGGTCACCTTTCTCTGCAACCATTTCGTCTGTTTTAAAAAGTGATTTCCTAAAGACCAAAGACTACCCTACTCTAGTTAGAGTCCAGCTTCACATTGTCAGAACTTAAAATTCCCCAGACTCTCGTGGCTGAGCTGCTTTAGGTCAAAGTACAGCCCCATATAACTGCCCAGGGTGTACCCTCAAAAGGGTCTCATTCTTCTGAAGGGTTAACAGTACCACTATGACAAATTCCACAACATTTTTATTCAACTGCTGTGACTACAGACCCCTATGCCTAGACTCCAGATGGTTTTCATTAGCTCTGCAAACTCATTTGGGCAAACATTTACTCAGTACTGAATGTGTGCCACCTACAGTACTAGACTCCAAGATGCAAAGTTAAATAAGACATGGTCCCCGCCCTTAAGAAGTTTTCTGTATATTGTTAAT
>NW_003852664.1:306983-325087 GCF_000181295.1 Otolemur garnettii | reverse complement strand
TTACTTTCCAGACATCCTGCATCCTATAATGTTCCAGTGCTCACTGTTGATATGACCTGTAACCAAAGATTTATCATACAGTTTTAATCCATTGACACCTTGCAGTCACCCAACAGAAGGAATAAAAATAGTTGACAAATATTAGATGATAATATCTGAGCTCACTCTACAGTTGTAGATTTTCCAAAAATAAAAAGACTTATGAGAAAAAACCTAAGTCAGTGCTTCTCACATACTTCAATGTGTATTTTTAGGCTCTGCTTAGATACAGATTCTGGTTCAAACTTTCTAACAATTTTCTGCCAACATCAGTGCTGCTGGTACACAGACCACACTTTAAACAGCAATGCCATAAGTGGTTTTTCCACTTTTCAATGAAGTCAAAGCCATGAGAGATATTAGGATCCAGTAAATACTCAGAAAACATGATTAAATAAATTCAGTAATCCAGTAGAAGAATTAGTTTTTAAAAAAGAAAATGCTGGCAGAAGCTTTGGTGATGGTATATTAGATGATAGAGTTCTCTCTGTCTTATCAGGACATAAAATTAAAGATTAAAATAGTATGGCAGTTTGTCAAAAATTTAAAACTAGAATTACCACATGATTCAGCAATTCCACTTCTGGGTAGATAGCAGAATCATTGAACGCAGAGTCCTGAAGAAATATTTGCACATCCATGTTAATTCTCAACAGCCAAAAGGTGGAAATAATTCAGTGGCTATCAAAAGATAAACTGATAAAGAAAATGTGGATACCCCTAAATGCAACATTAGCCTTAATAAGAAAGGAAATTCTTACACATATTAAACATATATCAACCTGGAGGACATTGTGTAAAATGAAATAATCCAACCACAAAAAAACCCCAAATAACTTATGATTCCATTTGTAAATGATAGCTATAGTAGTAGAACTCAGAGAGAAAGCAGAGTGGTGGTGTTTGGGACTGGGAAGCGTTATGGCTTCATAGGTACAGATTTTTAGTCTCGTAACATGAGAGGAGTTCTGTGGATGAATTGAGGTAATGGTAGCACAACAATGTGAACTTCATGTGTACTTAATGACATTGAACCATAACTTAGAAATGTTTGTGGTGGTATATTTCATGTTATATGTATTTTACCACAACTTCTTTTAAAAACTAAAGAAGTTTTATACAAGGGCATGGACTACCATCTAGCAAGGGTGTTTAACCTTTTTACTTCTGTGCCACAGATTGGAAGAAGAGTTGTCTTGGGCCACACATTAAATACACAAACATAACGAAAGCTGTTGTGCAAAAAAAGGTCTTTGCATAATTTTTGAAATATCTGACACCAGAGATAAGCAGAACAGTCTTCATATAATCAGCATGCAGCCCACCGGCCACAGGTTGGGCCCCCCTAATAGGGTATCTTTGGAGCCAGATTTGTTTTAGGAGGGCTAAGTGCAAACCAGAACTAGAGGAAGTTATAGACTTTTTGATTTACTCAATCCAAATAGAAAAAAAAATTAACTAATGGTATAATTTGAACCTAGGATTACGGGCTATATTAGCAATCTTGAGCCAAAATTCTCTGGTTCTTAATTTTCTAGGGTTGGTGACCATGAGTTTCTTGGGATGAAAATTGTTTACCAGTAGATAAATGTCCCTTAACTTTAAGAAATATTTTTTAATTAAGTAGGTTTCATACTTAAATTAAAACCATGCTAATAATGTTGTGCAAAGATTAATCTGCAGATCTGGTATTTGTACTGCTTGTAAAGGTAAATAAATATCTTTAAGATTCAAGCTCATGATTAAAAAATGATAAATGTAAATGCTTAATTAGATATGCAAAATAGCCGGGCATGGTGGGTGTGTCTATAGTCCCAGCTACTCGGGAGGCTGAGGCAGGAGGATTGCTTGAGTCCAGGACTTCTGGGCTGTAGTGCATTGTGCCAATTGGGTGTCTGCACTAAGTTCAGCATCAGTATGATGACCTCCCGGGAGCAGGGGGCCAGTAGGTTGCCTAAGGAGGGGTGAACTGGCCCAGGTCAGAAATGGAGCAGGTTAAAACTCCAGTGCTGATCAGTAGTGGGATCACGCCTGTGAATAGCCACTGCAGTCCAGGCTGGGTAACACAGTGAGACCCCATCTTGTTAAAAAAAAAAAATCTCATTTTTCTGATTCCAAATTGAAAGATATAAGATCATATAATTATGTTTGTAAACCTTCTTAAAATGATTAAGATAATGGGCGGCGCTCATGGCTCAGTGGGTAGGGCGCCGGCCCCATATACTGAGGGTGGAGGGTTCAAACCCAGCCGCAGCAGCTAAAACAGCAGTGGCAACTGCAGCAAAAATAGCTGGGCATTGTGGCGGGCACCTGTAGTCTCAGCTACTGAGGAGGCTGAGGCAAACGAATAGCCTAAGCCCAAGAGTTGGAGGTTGCTGTGAGCTGTGACGGCACGGCACTCTACCCAGGGTGACAGCCTGAGACTCTGTCTCAAAAAAAAAAGATTAAAATAATGAAGCACAGTTCACTGCATTTTCAAATTTTAGTTGTGAGATTTACCAGAGTTCAGTACTTAAGGTTTTAATTGTCACATCAAATATATGAAGCTTTCCTAATGAAAAGTGACTATTTTTAATTTATAGAGTATTAAATGTTTTAGGAAACTAAACTAATGATCTTTGAATATCAACTGATTACTAAAGGCATTTATTCTATTCTAAAGTTGATTGAACATTGATCAAAAGCCCTCTTGAAACTGATTGCTAAAATTCACAACATATGAATGTCATAAAGCTGAATAAAAATAATATTTTGAGTTTAATTAATACTTAAAAAAATAGTATTAATTTAAAAGACTAAGAAACCATCAACTCATTTCTAAGCATAAAACTGCTTTAAAATCACAATAAAAATCTAACATTGGCACTCTTAAATCAACTTAAACAATCAGCCTGCTTGACAAGATCAGGAAAGTAGATTTCACAAATTTGTTTGATTAAACATTGTATTGTTCCACTTGTGGTGCTTGTGCAGCCAGGACAAACCAAAAGCCTAGAAGGCAAGACATGGACCCCTGTGGGCCTGCCTAGTGGAACCCTGGGTCATGGAGAGAAATTCTGAGAAATTGCGAATGCCAAGTGATTGTCAGTCATCAGGCATGAAGAGGTTGAAAGTTAGAAATTAATGGGCAGTGCCTGTGGCTCAAAGGAGTAGGGCGCTGACCACATATGCTGGAGGTGGTGGGTTCAAACCCAGCCCTGGCCAAAAATTGCCAAAAAAAAGTTAGAAATTAATTATGGAAGTCATAGTTAAGGCCTGGATAAAATATCGATGTTTAGTGCTTACAGTGGGATGGAAGACAAGCAGAAGGATCGCAATCCTAAAAGCAGATGAGAAGCTCCTTGAAAGCTAAGAAAACATTATTCTTGTTCAGCACCGTATCCACAGGCCTTCACGGCAGAAACCATATCTTATTGTCTCTTGTGTCTCCAGTGCCTAGCGTGGTTCCAAGAATAAAGCAGTTGTGCAAATATCTGTTGAATGAATAATTTCTCCCACTTACCTGTACTCTGTTTTCTAAATCAACCCTCTCAACCCTCATCCCTTACACATTCAATCAATCAAACCAATTCCCCTCATTGGCCTACCTCTTAAATACTGAGCCAGTCTGATGGTTCAGCAAAAATGAATCCCAACATGACTTAAATATTTTCTCAATAATTTCTCTTTCTAAAGCTTGAGTGAAATTTCAAAAAGCCTGGTCCTTCCTCATAGGTTTTCAGGGTCAGAACTAACAAATATCCTCAATTCTTGATTCCACAGATATTGAAATGTAAGCCACTTACCAAATATCTCTTTGTGTAAGGGATATTACAGGAAAATTTTCCTTCCTAAAGACCCTAGTAATGTTGGGAATTCCATCCTTTGAGCACTAAAGCTATTGAAAAAAAAAGATTTAAGCTGATACAGATTTCCCAACATCTCAAATTATTTTCTAGTTTATGAAACTGTCAATATTTACATACTACGAATCTTGTTTTACCCATCTCTTCTAAGTTCTTAGCAGAGTGTGTGTGCCAAAATATGACTCTAAGAATACTGTATTATTCTACTTAACTCATCTGCCTGACAAAAATAAGTAACTTTCCATTAGTGTTTGACTGAATCCCAGCAAAAAGTTGAGGCCCTAGAAAATCTGGCTCGATGATTCTTCTCCCCAAAATACTTAGAGCATCAGATTAGCTGACAACATATAGGCCAGATATAAGAGAGCATCCATCAAGGTTTTGGTATTTTGGTTTTATAAAAACCTTGAGTAATTTTGTTCTGAAGCTGATATTTTCAAAAAGTTCTTTGAATTTTTCAGAACATTTCAATCGCTGCTTTTCAAGGGAAATTTTAGTAATTTTTCTAACTGAATGGAAAGTTGTGCTATGCAAACAACAAAGATTTTTTTTTTCCTTTTGAAAGTGATTCATGTTCTGATTCTGTGATTGCCAGGGGAATTAAATTTTAAAAAACTTTAACCAAGCAGGCAATCAGAGTTATGTTGTGCTAGAGAACGTCTAAATTCTGAAGTTCAGAAGTGTTATGCTTCCTTCTGTTTGAAGCCCATATTATTCAGATGGGTTCTTAACCAAATAAGCTTACATGATCTATAGAACAAGTTTATTTTCTTTTTATACAGTTCTCTTTTTTACTAAGTTTTCTTTTCTTTTTTTTAATTCTCATGTGGTTAATATAAATGGTTTAAATCTGTGTATGTTTCTCCATAATCCCACTCACCATTTTTTCAGAAATCTATTTTTCGCAGCATTTTCTCTTGGACACTAAGAAAAGTTTTTCATAGTTGTAGGTGTTATTATCCATATTGTAAGCATAAAAAAATGGTCAAAAAGCTGCAATTTAATTCTAGGACTTTCAAACTCTAAGGCCATTATAATTGAATTTGACTTTCCTTTGTTTTTCAAACTTAAGTATGCATGACAGCATCTGACACAGTTACTACCTATGCAGATTATAAGGCACTAGTTCTAGGAATTTTGACTCCCCAGATCTTCCTTAAACTCAGATATCTGAATTTTTTGTTTGTTTCTTTGTTGTTTTTTTTTTGCAGTTTTGGGCTGGGGCTGAGTTTGAACCCGCCACCTTTGGTATATGAGGCCGGCGCCTTACTCCTTGAGCCACAGGCACCTCCCAGAAATCTGAATTTTTAACAGGCATCCTGGATGATTATGAGGCATGTCATCTATATTCCAATTAATTGGATTACATTCCAATTAAGATTAGACGATGCCTGTTTTTTCTGTTCTGCATATCGACAGTCTCATTTCCACTACCAATCGCTACATGGTGTGAATCAGAGTAACTCACTTTCCCCTTTAAAGCCTGGCTTTCTTAGCCTTTTAAGTGGGAATCATATTATCCTTTGGACAAAGGGTTGATATAAAGAACAGATGACGTAATAGGTGCTGCAATGTTTACATCAGCAGAAAGTGCTGACTAAAAAGAATATTAAAGTATGTACGTTGACAATAAAAGTTTTAAAACTCAAGTCATATTTCAATACTTTGAGGTAGTGTTATCGGATCACAATATGGTAAAGAATGCATGTTCTGCCTACCATCATAGAGGCTTTGACCTACAAAGCCCTCATTTATAACCATCATACAGTGTAGAATATTTTTATTCATGTGTGCACACATGCGTGTGTACTAACTTATACCTACACAGTTGCAAATGCTAAGTTGGTAGCAAATTTTCCAGTCTCCACACTAGACATCATCAAAAGATAGAAGATCACATCTATTTCCAAACACAGTGCAGATGGGTTAATACCAAGCCTCTATGCCTGTCACTGACACTCCCACCAACCTCATGGACCTTGCCGTATCTTAGCATGGTTCCTTTCCCAGGTATATGAATTTCCACTACCATCCCCAGTGGAAAAATCTACAATACAATTGGTATAACAAAATAGACTGACACCAATAGTAATAGTCACAGCTTGATTTCATGGTACACCACATGGGATTTTTCTAAAAATGAAAAAACTTTAGCATTTTCTTGTTATTTGGGGCTACAATGCCATAAGCCTTCCACCTATCCTGTGTCAACTTTGAAAAGAGCAGACTGGCTGGAAAACAAGAGGTAATTTGCATGTGAAGAATAAACAAACAGAAGTCTGCAGTATGTCATCTCAAAAAAACAGAGTTGATGTCTTTGTTTAGAAAAAGAAGAGCAATGAAGTTGAAGAGAGGAGACAGCAGGATGGTATGCAGCCTCTTTCCCTTTCTGCTCTCCTAAGGCTTAGTTTAAATAAACCTGACTTGACCTCAATACATTATCAATGGCCTTCTCTCGGGCCTTGCTGATGCAAGACTTTTCCCCACTCCAATATAACAATGTATACAGCATCAGTTTTTTCTAATGATATCACCATCTCCCACTGCACTCCTTCATTAAATCACTTTACATTCTCTAGAATCAAGAGTATATTCTCCTGCCTACTATCATCACCACCCATGAACAGTTTTCTCCAGCAGTTTCCCGGTTTACGCTTCACAACTCCCTGACCTCTGCACACATGCACGTTCACTCAACATAGCAAATTCAGTATCTTCAGTGTCTCCCAAATCAGGTAGATTCATTCCTGCCTCCATTATTTTCACTGATATTCAAACCAGTCAAAGGTATTTAGTGAGACTCTGGGTGCTTAAGTGATTGTGCAAAACTCAAAAGGGAAAAATTCCAAAATGTGAAGATTCAAGGAGCTGCTCTCTAACTGGGTGGAAAGACATTTTATTCACTTACACAGATACACACATGTGCATGGATGCGGAAATGCAAACACGTGTACATATTTCAGGAAGGGCTGTGTATGTGGCTACCAAAATCAATTTCCCATTTCTCCTGGACGCGGACTTACATTATCTCCCAGTGTCATATGTCTACGTTCTGGCCAAGGAATTGTGGACACAAGTAATATGCGTCTCCTTCAGGCCTGGCTCTTCTGTAGCTTATACTCATCTGCAATCTCCTTCTTTTGGCTCCTACCAGCCACAGAAGATGCAAGAGAATTCTAAGGCTCTAGGACAGCCCTGTCTAATAGAAATAATACATGCAGGCGTCTAAATTTTCTAACAGCCAAAAATAAAAAGGCAAGTTAATTTTAATAACATATTTTATTTAAACCAACATAGACAAAATATTGTCATTTCCATGTGATCAATATGAAAATTATTAATTCAGTGTTTTCCATATTTTATACTTTGTCTTTAAAATTGGTGTGCATTTCACATATCTGGTAGATCTCATTTAGGACTAGCTACATTTCAAGTGCACACTAGCCACATTTAGGCTGGGGAATACCACATTAGACAACATAGCTCCGAGGGATGGTGGGGTCCCAACATGAAAAGTGCCTGGATCTCAGAATTACTCTGTGGAAGTCCATTCCCAAAATCCTCTGCTTCAACTAGTATATGAGCAAAACCGACTTCTGTTTTGTAAGTCTACTGAGACTTTAAAGTTGATTATTACACGAACTACAACAGTTAGCTTATCCTACCTAACACACTCTTACTTATACATAAACACGTGTGCGTGACACTACACTTTGAGTTACTTCAACCATCAAATCACTGCACTACAGGAGTAGGAGAGGAGAAAAGATTTCTGTGGGCTGGACTTGCCCTGGGTGACTTCGCAATGGGATATAAAATTTGAAATAAGAAAAACTAAAACAAAGAGGAACAAAGAAGACATTCCAGAAATGAGTCGAACAAAATAAAAGTCATCTGCATGTGGAATTTTAATTGGTAACAAATTCACCCATCAAAGTGTAAGTTTCTGTAGAAGTATTAATGAGATTATGCTAGAAATCATGTTGAAACCATATTGAGATCAGCTTAACTGATAGACGAGTGTATATGAACTTTAATTTTCCTAAAATACATCTCATAATACCACTTCGTTACTCAGTAAGTAAATATTATTTATGCTTTCATCCTCTGCAGCATAGCACACTGGAACTTTTTACCATGGATTAAAGCTGGAGTGACTTAAAACAAGAATGTCAGTTTTAGGACCATTACAGTGGTTTTGGCGAAAGATGATAAGACATGAAGGAAAGAATTGGCAGGGGGGGAAGAAAGAAGAGATAGCAATTAAGGGCCACCTGCTCTTCATCAAGTTTATTCACATTTACTCCTCCTTAAAAATGTGATTGAGTGACATTCTTTCTTTTCTCTTTTTCTTTTTTTTTTTTTTCCCTTTTAAGACAGTCTTGCTCTGATGCCTAGGCCAGCCAGAGTGCCGTGGTGTCATCAAAGCTCGCTGCATCCTCAAATTCCTAGGCTCAAGTGATCCTCCTGCTCCAGCCTCCCAAGTAGCTGGGACTACCGAGGTACCACATGCTTGGCTATTTTTCTATTTTTAGTAGACATGGGGTCTCACTCTTGCTAAGATGGTCTCCAATACCTTGTACGGAAGTGATCTTTGAGCAGTGAACTAACACATTCGGGTTTTCACATATACTAGGAGCTTGCCTTAAGGATGATGACCTCTAGTAAGAAATTATGTTTTATAAATCTGCTTAAATTGTTTGGAAAACAATTCGAGTAAATTTGCTACTCCATTATGGTCTTAGAAGAATACAGAGGCATTGCTTCCCCATTTACTACCCTCTATCAAGCCTGCCGTGGGCCGGTGTCTCAACCCCTCTATTAGTTAGAGTAGGTTAGGTAAAACTGTGGTAATAACCCCAGACTTTAATGGCTTACAACAAGAGATAGCAAAGTCCAAATTTGGACAATTTTTATTTTGGTAAATAAAATTTCAGTGGAACACAGCCATACCCATTTTTTGTATTATATTTATGTCCACTTCCAAACAATATGACAAAGTTGAGCAGCTGTAACAGACATTGTAAAACCTAACTTACTAACCAGAACATTAGACAAAAAAATAACCAAGCTTAGTTTCTCACTATATTTGTATCTCAATCACATGGCATCAGGCAGCTCTGCTCCACATCAACTCCACCAAGATACCTGAGCTGATGGAGACTCAACATCTGGCTTGTGAAACAGCACAGGAAATCACACCCCAACTAGTCAATGCTCCCACAGAAAGGGACACAGGATGCTTGGGCCCATATTTCATTGACCAAAGTAAAGCACATGACCACACCTCACTTCAAGGAAGTGTAAAAATACAATTCTATGTTGTATCTGGAAGAAAGAGAGGCAGAAATATGGGAGAGGAGACCTACAGTTTTGACAAGTCTTTGCAGAAGATAAAATGAAAGGCTGTTCTATTAATTTTTTTACAACTTTATGGAGGTATAAGGGACATAACAATAAGCTGCTCCTATATTCAGTGTTGAGCTCACCTGGACACCAGCACAGACAAGAGACATGTCTATCACTCCCTGCAGTTTCCTTATACCCCTTTGTATTCTTTGATTTCTCTCAGCCAAGTTTCATAGTTTTCACTGTACAAATTGCTCACATCTTTGTAAAATACATCCCTATTTATTTAATACTTTTGAGAACATATTAAATCATGTTTTGAATTTTAAGCTCCAATGGTTGATTACTAATATATAGAAAAATTGTTTTCCTGTATTGATCATTTCCAATAATGTTGCTAAATTTCTTCATTAGTTCTAGTAGCTCTTTTATAGATTCCACTGGGTCCTCTTTGTAGACAGTCATATTATCTGGGAATAAAGACAGTTCTACTTCCTTTCCAACATGGATGACTTTTCTGGTTTTCCTCAACTTATCTCTCCACTAATACCTCCAGTGCAGTGTTGAATAGTCGAGAGCTGACAGACATGGGTAGATCCTGATGTTAGGGAGAAAGCTTCACTCTCTCATAATTAAGTATGATGTTAGCTATATGTTTTACATAAATGACCTTATTAGGTTGAAAAAGTTCTATTCCTATTATACCAAGAGTTTTAATAGATTTCGTACTTTTTATAACTGTTTAGGTAATTAAATTTTTTTTCTTTTGCTGATTAATAAGTTGCATGTCATTGATTGACTTTGTGTGTATGTGTGTTAAATCAATCTTGCATTTCTGGGATTATACCCCTTTGCTCATGAAGTCTTATCTCTGTTACATAATTGTTGAATTAAATTTGCTAAAATGTTGTTTAGAATTTTTACATCTATGCTCCTAAAGGGACGTTGGTCTGTAGTTTTCTCCTACTTTCTTTGTGTAGTTTGGTATCAAATAATGCTGGATTCATGGAATGAGTTAGGAAATATGTCCTTATCTCCAACTTTGTAGAAGAGTTTGTGTAGAAGGGTATTAAATGTTTAATTCGCTATTGGTGCCATCTGGGCATAGGGTTTTCTTTGTAGGAATGCTTTTGTTTTTGTTTGTTTTGTTTGTTTGTTGAACTAGAGTCTCATCACTCTATTGCCCAGGTTAAAGTTCTGTGGTATCAGCCTCACTCACGGCAAACTCAAACTCAGCTGAAGCAATCCTACTGCCTCCAACTCGTGAGTAGCTAATTTTTTCTGTTTTTAGCAGAGGTCTCCCTTTTGCTCAGACTAGTCTAGAACTCCTGAGCCTAGGGAATCTTCTGCCTGGCAGCCTCCCACATGCTGGGATTACAGGTGTGAGCCACTATCCTCAGCCTGTGGGAAGTTTTTAACTGCAAAATTCTATTTCTTCAATGGAAATATTTGATATATTTATGTTATTTATTTCTTCCTGCATACGCTTTGGTAGTGTGTGTATTCCAAGGAAATTTTCAACTTCATCAAAGATATTATGTTTATTGATATAGAGTTGAAAATTTTTTCTTAATTTTTTAAATATCTATACAGCCATAGTGATATTGCAGTTTAGATTTCCGATATTGGTAACTTGTATTTCTTCCATTTTTTTTCTGACCAATCTGAATAGGTGTTCTTCAATTGTATTGATCTCAAAAAAATTGTTCTTAATTTTGGAATTTTTCTCTGTTGTGTTCCTCCATTGTATCTTATTGGTTGCCACTCTGATCTTTATTATTTTCTGTTTTCTATTTTCTTTAGATTTTATTTTCCCCCTCTTTTTCTAGTTTCTTAAGGTGGAAGCTGAGGTCCTAAACTCAAGATGACTATGATTGCCTCTGCTGGCCCACCCTTCCAGTAAAGTCAAAAAACACTATTACAGGAAAAGAGCCTGGCAACACTAGTGGGGAATTTCTTTAAGAAAATACTGCATCACAAAACTGAGGAAGTGTCTGCATCACATGACACAGAGGAAGTATTCTTTGGGGGAAGAAAATAACATTGACAACTCTCCATGTAAAAATGATCCATGGCAGACTCACTGTGAAAATTTTAAGAAGAGTCTCAAATATGTTAATTCATTCATGGGTTGATGGGCTCTTGGGCTATTTCCATGTCTTGGCTATTATGAATTGGGCTGCAGTAAACATTCTGGTGCAAATGTCTTTGTTGTAAAATAATTTTTGAACATCTGGGTGTATACCGAGTAGAGGTATTGCAGGATCAAATGGTAGATCTACTTTTAATTCCTTGAGTGTTCTCCAAATGTGGTCTGTGTACACCATGGAATACTATGCAACCATAAAAAAGATGGATACTTCACATCTTGTATGTTTACCTGGAAGAAGCTGAAACATTCTTCTTAGTAATGTACCTCAACAATGAAAAAAAACATATCCAATGTACTCAGTACTACTATGAAATCAATATATAACCTCCTACATATGCATAAAAATGGAAAAACATAACTATAGTCCAGAAAGTAGAAAGGAAGAGGAGAGAGAGGGGAGCAGAGGAGGGAGGGTATTTGGAGGGACCTCACCTAATGTGCATGATGCAATGATACATTTCAAAATTATTAAGAAATGAGTATACTTGTGATGGATGTGTTATTTAGTTCAATGTAAGCATTTCACATTGTATATCGAAGCAGTACCCTGAACCCCATAAATGCATCAATATACAAAGTTATGATTTAATAAAAAATAATTTCAAAAAAAGTCTTGAATAATTAATTTTATTTATATATTTTCTTTATATGCATGTGTACAATCAATTAGAAAATTTGTCTAATAAATCCCCCAAACTACTTGTAATACAATACATATAAAATAAACATTTAAGTTGTAAAAAATAATTTATTGACATCATTTTTTCTTTCCTGGCAGTACACAAAATGAAGGAAAGTAGTACTGAGACCTTCAGATGAAGTGCAATATGGTATGTCACTAGACAAGCTATGTCTTTTGAGCTGATGTTCCAAAATTTTAGTAGCATCAGTAGTATCTGTGAATATTATAGCCCCTAAACTTCTTATGAAAGAGGACATACTTTTCTCAAGATAAATAATCAAGATTAGGATTGGATTTTTCTCTGAGCTTATAAAGTAGAGCAAAAGAAATAGCTTAATTAGGATCCTCAAATGCAGCTTTCATAGTATTTTATTAATCAGTGATACAAAATCATTACTTCTCCCATAAAAAGGTGTTCTATCAAATTTATTGTTTTTATTTTAGTCTTTCTTGGTGACCTCTAAAGCAGTGAGAAGAATGTAGACCAGAGTACTTCAATAATTGATAAACTGACTCCTTTGCCCTTACCAGCAAGTCCCTTAAGCATAAAATTCCAAAACAAGAAGAAAAAAAAAAATGAGCCAAGGGGGGGAAAAACAGCTAAATGCAATTTTCTAAATAAAATATCTATCATAGAATGAAATGAAGATAAGTCTTTCTCATTTCTACATCAAAGTACTCATCTTCTCGTTACTGAATTGGCCTCCAAACGATACACCTCCATGTCTCTTGAGAGATAAAATCTGGCATGTAGTCAGCCCCTTGTGGGTGGGTGGCGGGGTGAGAGCGATATGCCTGGGCACCAGCAAGAAGAGACTTGGTCATCTATAGAAAATCCTAAATCAATCATAAAGCCAAAAGCTGCAAAGAAAAAAATTAAATCATAAAGTCAACTAAAACCAACTAAAAGTTGGGCTGCTGTTATCTTTTATTATCATGTGCAGTGATTTTGAACAATGGCTAATAAAATACATCTTTCCTCCGTGATGGGCTACTTACACACTTGCTCTTCTTTCTGGCTGCCACCTCGACCAGGTGCAAACAGTGAGTTAGTGTGAGGGAGTAAGTGAGAATAAAGGAGGCTTGAAGGAGAGAAGCGTATCAATTATTCCAGGTGCCCTAGAGGGGCGTTAGCTACTTCTCGGATGTAGAACTTCAAATATCCGCAGAGCTACGGCTTCATACAGAGGCTTTCTTTAAAGGTTTCTCTACCTTCCCACACCCAATACAAGAACGAGTGAATTATAATATCAAGCATTTGTACAGTTAATGAGTCAAATTAAAATTGGCAATAACATACTTCCTTCTTCTTCTTTTCTGTCACAAAACCACACCCCAAGGCGGAAGCAGATCTCACACATCGGCTTTCTTTGCAGCCTAGAGGACTGCTTGACACCTGGATAATGAGGCAAAAACATAAAATGCAAGGCTTTTGAAACTATACAAATGGAAGAATAACAAATCATTGATCAGGACCTAAGAGACATGGAAAAGGGATGATCTTTATACTTTTCATTTGTGTTCTTCTGGTCACTGAAGTTATGTATACAATAGACAGTGTTGACAAACTATTTCATAGAATTTGTGAGCGAAGTGCATATGGATTCATGTGGGCTTTATTGTTTTTTAATATATTTTTTAATCCACCCCTCTGGAACCATGTGGGTAGACAGGTGTTAGGGTTAAAAATTCATATGGTATGTGATAGGATTTTGGTGAGGAAATGGAGCAGAAGGGATGGACATTTTAACAGCTTGTGGGCTTTTAGAAGTGAAAAGGGAAGGGGGAGGAGTATTTTGCCTATTGAAAAAAATCATGGAAATATCCGATTGTGCATAGAGATGAGTCAGAAAGGTCTACCCCTAACGTTATTGGAGATATGAGAAGTCAAAAATATTTGGTGGGACTAAAAGACGACACAAAATAGGGATTTTACTCCAGCGAATTTTCAAATTAGTACAGGGACAGATAAACTCTGTTATGAATCAGTAAATCAATGTGGAACACAGAGAGAAAGAACAAAACAGGCTCCTGTTGTAATTTCATTTCTTAAGAGTCTGTCAGTATCTATTTATTTATTCAACAAGCATTTATTGTACTCTTAACGTGTGTAAAAAATCCTACCAGCCACTGTGCTGAATACAAAATATTATTTTTAAATCAGTTCCATCTTCATTTGATGTAGAAGTGGGAAATGATAGAATAATACAAATAAAGTTTTTGCAATGCTACTAGATAGCAGGCATTTTGTATTTAAACTGAGTTAACTGTCATGCAAACAATTGTGCCACCGCAAGGCAGATACTTTTAATTCCCTTTACATAGAAAATTAAGGGTCAGAGAGTCTCAAAGATCACAGGGTTGTTACATAACAGAATCATGATTTGAACCTCACTTTCCATGCAATTCCCTTTATTAATAACTGCAAAAGCACACAAGGAAAGCAGAAGCATCATGATACAAAATAATGAGGACTTCAAAGGAGAGAAATGTATTTCAACCATTCTCTTTCTGCACCCTGGCCTTGCTATTCATCACGGACATCAATCTTTATTTAACAAATTCGCATAACAAATTTTGAGTATGTGACTATACTATTATATTCAATCAGACTATTATATACTGTATTATATATTATGTACATTCAATACATATCCTACTGTCTGTGTGCTATACTATGTTATATTCTATATACTATACTACTGCCTACTGGTGCTATTCTAGGGTTGAGAGGCAGAGATAAGCAAAGCAAAGTTCCTACCCTCTTGGAGCTTACATTTTAATGTGGGGATCAGAGAGGCAACAAACAAATAAATAATATGCTGTCAGGTAGTCAAGCAAAGTAAAGATAGAAAGATGGTACTATTTTAGGCTGTTTAGATGGTCTTAGTAGAGACTTCTCTGGGGAAATGATACTGCAGGTGCTGTAGTCTAGTGAGTCGTACAAATACCTGGAGATTGGCAAGACACTCTGGGTAGAGGGATATCCTAGTTTAGAGATGCTGAGGCCAAACATACTTGGTGAGTTAAAGGAACAACAAGAGACCAATGTGTGTGTGTGTGTGTGTGTGTGAGAGAGAGAGAGAGAGAG
Source organism: Otolemur garnettii (assembly GCF_000181295.1). Lineage (NCBI taxonomy): Eukaryota > Metazoa > Chordata > Mammalia > Primates > Galagidae > Otolemur > Otolemur garnettii. The sequence continues at coordinate 309,929 of NW_003852664.1, read as the reverse complement.
AGCAATGGAAGAAGAGATGGAAAGAGAGTCAGACCAAGTTAGGTGATGTGTGAACCAGATAATGTAGGTTCTTATTGGTCAAGGGAGTCTCTGATTTTGGTGAGTGCAATGAAAAGTTACCAGAGAGTTTTGATGATGGAAATAATGTTACATAGTATGATAATAATTTCCCTGGTTGCTATAGGATGATTAAGCTCTAAAAAAGGCAAAACTAAATCCAAGGAGAACATTTAGGAATCTTTTGCTTCAGTAGGGAAAAGATGATCTTTTAAATAGATAGCTCTGAATCATGTGTATCTACATGGGGAATAAAGGGATCCTTGACCTCTAATTCACATAATTCATAAAAAAATTGTTTGGAGAAGGCTCATAACCCTAAATGTGAAAGCTAAAATATAAACCCATAGAAGAAAATGTAAGAGAATACATTTGGAACCTAGACATAGGCAAAGATTTTTTTTAAAAAGACACAAAAGCACCATTCATAAAAAATTGATAAATTTTGCTTCACTTTAGTTGACAATAAGACAAATTTTACTTCATTTTAGTTGTTTATCAAGAAGAAAAAAAGTTAAGGCTTGGTGCCCATAGTACAGTGGTTAGGGCACCAGTGACATACACGACGCTGGTGAGTTCAAACCTGACCTGGGCCAGCTAACCAAAAATGACAACTGCAACTAAAAATAGCCATCTGTGTGGTGGGCACCTGTAGTCCCAGCTACTTGGGAGGCTGAGGCAAGGGAATTGCTTAAGCCCAAAAGTTGGAGGTTGCTGTGAGCTGTGATGTCACAGCACTCTACCAAGGGGGAGTGAGACTCTGTCTCAAAAAAAAAGAAAAGAAAAGATATTGAGTCTTCTAATCCAGTAAGTGGGTGTATTTTCCCACTCCCTCAAGTCTTCTTTTTAGGACTTTTAAGAGTATAATACAGTTTTCCATAATGGCTTTTACCTATTTTTTAAGTTTATTCATTGATATTTTTTTCTTTGCCATTGTAAATGAAGTATATTTTCCCACTATTTCTGATAACTGGTTATGGTGTGTATATATGGGTGTTATTGATTTCTGAATGATATTTTAAATTGTATGTTATTAAATTTTTGTTTATTCTTCTCCGTTTTCTAGACTTATAATACTCATCTGCAGAAAAACAAATGAGATAGTTTTATTTCTTTCTTTCACATTCTGATGTTTCCATTTCCTTTTTTAAATCTAATTTTATTGACTATATCCTGTTAAATAGTAGATAGTGAGCACACTTGTCTTTTTCTTGACGTTAGCAAAAACAAAAAGCATTTGGTGCTTACCCATTAAAATCCGTTAACACTCTTGAGCCAAGACATCTGTATGTATATATAAATGAATGCACATTTAGATATATTACCAGGTTAAAGAAGTAACTATCAAGTTATAATTTGTACCTTTAGTATGAATAATTGATAGATTTCATAAAATGCTTTATTATCAAATGGTAGTTTTTTCTCTTTAGGTCTATTAGCATATTTAATTATATGAAGAGTGTATTGAACTACCCTTGCATTCCTGAAATAAACTCCCATCAGTCATGATGCATTTTAACTATACTCTTGGAATCTTTTTGCTAATACTTAATTTATAAATCTGACATCAATACTCAGTACTTTTCTATTTGGTGCAATCTATATCAAATTTTGATATCAATTTTATACTTGTTTTATTAAAATAGGAAGTTCTTATTTTTATATGCCCATAAAAGGTGTAATTAGCTTTGGAATGATCATAGCATTACATATTTCATAGGATTTTATATATGAAAACTCATATTGATACTTACACTCTAAATGTGAGCGATACAGAGGAAAAATATAAAGTCAGAGACTCTGGATGCTTCAGTAAGGTGATACAAAAAGGAAAACTCTTCAGACTGACCTACCTCTTGAAATGCAAGAATATTTGTTATAAAAGTTTATTTTTGTTTGGAGCAAGAAATCCAAGAGCATTAGGGATCAGATTAATCATGCATTTGGGGGAAATGGCAAATGCCTAATAGACAATTTCAAGCCAAATGCAGGAGAAACAAAAATTGGGTGTGGGAGGTGAGGACATGACGAAAATTAAGTTGTGATGTGGAAAGAGCCAGAAAAAAATGGGGAAGCATAATTTGGCAGTCCTCTCCAAAACCCCACCTGCAAATGATCTAGCTTGAAAAAGTAACAACTATCTATATTACAAATACCATCTACCAAGAAGAAGCCTAGGGGCAAGTGTTATAGCCCTGTTCATTCTTATTGACCCAAAGAATAGGCTGAGACTAAAGGCAATGTTAAAAGGATTAGCGACATGGGCAGTGTTCTGAAGCTGGTTGCTAAGAAACAGAATCTGTGAAGGGAGGCAAGGGTGAAGGTTTTGATGATGGTCTGTATTCAAGAACCATAACTCAGTAATTTAAGTGTGGTGGATAGCAGAGAAAAGAGGAAAGAAATTCAACCAAGTATGCAATAGATTAGAAGGAAAAAGAAAGTCCAGCCTGGGTGTGGTGGCTCACCGCTGGAATACTCGCCCTCTGGTAGACTGGAGCAGGATTGCTTGAGCTCCGGAGTTTGAAATGAACCTAAACAAAAGAGAGCCCTGTCTGTACTAAAAAATGGAAAAATCAGGTAGGCATCATGACACACACCTGCAGTCCTAGCTACTTAGGAGGCTGAGGCAGGAGGATTACTCAAGCCCAGGAGTTTGAGATTACAGATTGCAGTGAATTATGATTACGCCACTACACTAGCTTAGGTAACATCGCTAGACTCTGTCTCAAAAAACAAAAAACAAAAATGGAAGGGAAAGAAAAGAAAGAGGAGAGGAGAAGAGAGAAGAGGAGAAGGGAGGGGAGGGGAGGGGAGGAGAAGAGAGGAGAGGAGAGGAGAGCAGAGGAGAGGAGAGCAGAGGAGAGGAGAGCAGAGGAGAGGAGAGGAGAG
>NW_003852664.1:289532-306924 GCF_000181295.1 Otolemur garnettii | reverse complement strand
GGGAAGGGAAGGGAAGGGAAGGGAAGGGAAGGGAAGGGAAGAGAAGAGAAGAGAAGTCATGTCTGGCAAACAGAAGCTTGTCAGTATTCTCCTAGGCCCTGGCAATTCATTCTCTACCTTTTGTCCCTCCTAGAACAAAAGAGAATGAGAGACTACTTTGAAAAGAGAAATAGTTCTTCATCTCCTTCAGTTGTGGTCATGAAAGTCAATGAACAAGGCAGAGTTTTCTGCTGGCCTCACTGAGAAACCACCCTGCCAAGGCAAAATTGCTTGTTCTTTCTGCCCAAGAGAATATTACAGACAATTAAATTTGTAATTTATACATTGTCTAATCATGTGGAGTCACATTTGGACCTGGAGGAAAATGTATCATCTGCAAATGGGGACATGTACAGTAAGTAGAGGTGACACTGGGGTAAAGTGAATGCATTTATGTTGCAGCTAAGATGGCTCCTGAAGTCATAAATCAGACCAAGCCCACATGTGCATATCTACATGCTTGTCCCTGCAGCAAAATCTTTAGGAAACCACTGTATCAAACATGGCAGACTGTTATTATATTTGCCTAACAGCTCTTATCCTTCTAAAAAAGTTTCTTTTCTAAAAAAGAATCCATCATGCCTTGTTCAGCTAGTGCTGACCTCACCCCCTTGTTAGTCTTGTTTCTGGGTACTGAGAATACAACACTGAACAAAGTAGACCTGGTGCCTATGTTCTTGAAATTTTCCTTCTAGTCATTAAAAGAAAGGCTATAAAAAGGAAAAAATAATACATACAAAGTATGTCCAAAAATGATAAATGCTAAAAAATAAAGAAATATAAGGGAGGGTGGAAGTGTACTATTAATGATTCAATTGATGTTTTCAGTAGTAATTACTGAATTTTAACGTACAAAATGCTCCCCAAAATTGAAATACAAAGAAACAAAAAATAGCAATCACTTCTGAGTAAATTTTAAACTGTGTTTTCTTATTTTTTATCAAAAAAAAGTTTTCTCCTACATCTAAAGTTAGATCTCGAAAATACTGAAAATACAGTGGTTTGAATCTGATTTAACATAAGCACCAAAATATGCCTTTTATTTCATTTAAGATATTGAAAGATCTACAAATATTTCAAAATCCACTTTTCTTTGTGTGGAACTGTCAAAGCAGAATCCATGATTCTTTAAGTATTTTTTCCTTTTTAATCCATCTCTGCAGACCAGTTTTATGTTTTCAGAAATATATCATTCATGTGTAATCATTTGGCTTCAAACCATGTGCAGAGGAAACACTAGAAAGAAAGGTTTGCCATGTAATCATCTTTAAGGAATACATTTTAAACTATATTTACAGTAACTCAAGAAGCTTTAAGAAGAAAAAAAAAAACTGTGTGTCATCAGCTTAGCCATACCAACTAAGAAAAACTCATGCATTAAACATTGCTAAAGGAAATAATACAGCTTTAATTCAATCTGTAATTTGTGAGCTATCACAGAGAGTCTGGCTTGGCACCACTCAGAAATGTTCACTGAATGTCATCGTCAAGGTTTGAGAGGGCTCTCCAAGGACCAATTAAAGGAATGGAGAACTAGGAAAGATTGTTCACCACTAAGAAAAGTCAAGAAGAATGGCACTAGACGGATGTGGTTTTCCAATTTTCTTGTGTTGTCTGTAAATAGGGAAATACAAGCTAAAAATAAATAATAATAAATATCTCACCCAGTTATCTGCTTATAATCATTAAAGGTTTTTTTTTCCACTTATTTTTGGCCCTGTCCTCTCTAAATCCCTGTACTCCCCAACTCCTAATGCCAAACTAAATAATCAACAACATTGTCAGTTCCCTTTATCCTGTTTCAATATCTATGTATATGTACATACACATACACATATGTATATACATATATACACATAATTTCCAACTTGTATTCACTTCATTATGTGACCCAAAACACAAAAATCAAAGATTTGTACTCACCTATACGAACAAGAAATTTTGTTTAAGAACTGTTCTTTATCAACTTAAACTCCTTACTGGCCATAAATATTCATGTTTTATGGATTATATATTATACATGGGTATTCACCATATACAGTTTCACTGCTAAACCAATTCAGGCTGTATAACAATCAAATTCTGATTCACTAGTTAGCTAACTACTTGATTAATGAGAGTGGTTGGACTGTGTGTTTTTATTATGTCCTTCAGGGGAAATAAATGTCTTTCCTATTTTCCATTGTGCTGTTTACTCAAACTTATTTGATATTTGATATTTTTAGGAATACAAGGGAAAAGTTACCAACAGAGTATATTATGCCTAATATTTCCTTTCACTCAATGAGTTTCTGTAAGTCTGGACTACGCAAAAGGAAGGTAAACTGAGCGGGTGACTAAGTGGGTTCTCTTAGCCCGTGGATTTTAGTCTTCTCAGAATTGAGGACCTTCTTCCCTCAGTGCGCTTCTGTGTACTCCCAATACCTGGTAATAAATCATAAACTTGGAACAATTACTTGTCATATTAAAAGAAACCAGAAATCTGTAGAAAATTTAAATGCGCTGTAGTGATTCTATCCTGAAGGATTCTCTACTTTCATTCTTTTCTCTCTTTTTCACTTCTGGGTTGCTTTCGTTTTTGGGGAATTTAATTTCTGAAACAAATCAGAGCGATGTTGGTTCTCAAATTAAGGGTGGGAAGTCTTGAAAAACAGAAAAGTCTAATGCGAGGTCCAGTTAGAATAACAAGAGTTACTTCAGAGCTCTGGGATGAGTGAAGTCTGGGTCTGGGATAGTTTCTAATTAGCAACAATCACACCTTAGATAAACTCATTGGATAGGATGCTGCCACTGCGTAAAGCTAAGGTCTTGATCCAGAGGCAGTGAAGTAGTGAACCAGAGAAAGCCTCAGATTGAGAGTAACTAGGCACCTTCTTTTAAACAATTTGCCTTTCTTTTCTGAGACCAAGTTTCTTGTGTAAAATTAAGGAACTGAACCATTTGTTGCATTCCGTTCCTAATTTTTCACAAGTCTAACAACTTTCATAAAGCATATACTTCAGAATCATTCATAAACACCATAAGTACATTTCACACTAGCATGCCAAATGTCAAAATGAACAGTGATCCCTTAATGATCCTTTTTTATCTAATTTTGTTATGACCAATTGGTATGTCAAAGGATAAGTTACACTCAGTGGAAATTAAGCCATCAATAAACTTTATACCACTAGTATAGAAATTATCACAAAATATTTATATTGTTGGTTTATAAGTCCTTCAAAATCAGTAAACTATGAGCTCCTCTGGGGCAAGAACTACATCTTAGTCACTTTTATATCTCCAGTGCATAATATTTAACATAAAAAAATTAAGTAATTTTTAAAAATTAACTTAAACCGCATGTCCCAGCTGGGAAAAAGCAAGTGGAGGACAAGTGTGTGACTGACCTCGCTGCAGAGGCGTGGCTGCAAGAGTCTCCAGAGCTGTCTGGCAGTCATATTCTATTTCCCTGGTTCATTCACATTCATAAATGTATATTCCAGATTTTATTCCCTATCCTCAATCCTCCAATGCCTCCTACTTCATTTTCCCATCAAAGGAGAATAGACACCAGCTCCCACATACATTCCCATCAGGATAAGACATGTCTTCCTTCTCCTTCCATCAAGGAGGAGCTGGCGGAGCACGTCAAACCCTTCACTGGTACAACAACAGACCCCATCCTATCAACAACACTCATTCAGCAATTCTCTTTGCTCTCCAGGAAGCCATCATGTTCTCTCTCCTTCTACTGTATCTTTTCCAACAATACGCAATGATGTGATTATTTCTCTCATCTTAAAAAGGAAACTCTCCCTAGACTCAAATCCTGCTGGTTGCAACTTCTCTCCAGTTCACTTTTAAAATCCACTCCAATCAGACCTACCACTTTCCTACCAAATCTGCTCTTGTCAAAGTGACCAGTATCCTCTATCAGCTAAATTACAGTAGTTAATTCTCAGCCCTCCTCCTACCTGACCTGTCTGTGACATGTAACTTGGTTGATCATGTCTTCTTTAAAATGTTTTCTTCACTTGTCTTCCAAGATGCCCACTGTGGAGGTGGCTTCCTGACTCACTTCATTCCTTGAATTCTTCCTCCGCTGATCCCTCTTCATCTTCTCAACCACTAACCAGTGGTGGCCTCCAGGGCTTAGGCTTTGGACTTTTCTTCTATCTTTCAGTATTACCTGAGCCAGGTTCACGGTTTTTAAAATGTGAAAATACCAATATTTCCAAACTTACACTAAATTTATACCTTGAGAACCAATGTGCCATCTAATATTCAAACTCATATATTTAATTGCCTCTTTAACACCTACACTTGAAAGTCAAGCTTCTTGAACTTACATATCCCAAATCAAAGTCATGAATTTCAATTGTAAATAATTGTATCTCTACAATTCCAGTTGCTCAGAATAACTAGAGTTATTTTTGATTTCTCTTTCTCTCATATTCTGATCTTTAATCTTAGCAGACAGATCTATCTGTATCTTATCAGATAATCTTCAAAATTCTGTATATCCAGAATCCCAACACTGTGTGTCAACTTCACTCTCACCTTTCCACCCCAAGATTATTATCACTTCCTGAATAATTGCAAAAGCCTCCTTACTTTTTTTTCCTATATTTAATTTCTTTTTTTTTTTTATTTCAAAATATTAAGGAGTACAAATGTTTTAGGTTACATGGCTCACTTTTGTAATGCCTGATCCTGGCTATAGCTGTTGCCATCACTGAAATATTGTTCATTGTACCTATTAGGTAGATTTTTACCCCTCCTCCCCCTAGCTGATTTCCACCAGTATGTGTATACTATGGAGTACTACTCAGCTGTTCAGGAAGACAAATTCATATCTTTTGCAATAATCTGGATGAACCTGGAGACCATTCTTCTAAGTAAAGTATCTCAAGGATGAGACAACATTGGGCTGGGAGTGGTGGCTTGTCCCTATAATCTTAGCCCTTTGAGATTCTGAGGCACATGGATCACCTGCCCTCAGGAGTTTGAGACCAGCCTGAGCAAGAGTGAGACCCCGTCTCTAAAAATAGCCAGGCATTGTGGCAGGCACCTGTAATCCCTGCTACTTGGGAGGCTGAGGCAGGAGGATCACTTGAGCCCAAGAGTTTGAGGTTGCAGTGAGCTATGACGCCATGCCCTACCGAGGGGCGACAAAGTGAGACTATCTCAAAAAAAAAAAAAAAAGTGAAAAAACAAACACCATGTGTTCTCACTATTAAATTGGAATAAACCGATGAGCACACAGAGGGAAGTAAAACTCCCAGCTTCTTTTTACTCAGCATAACAACTAGAAGGTGCCTATAGAACATTCTCAGCATAGCAACTGGAAGGCTCCTATAGTGTCGAGTTAGGTCAAAACTTTGCAGTATTTTCTCAGCTCACACAAAGTAAAAGCAGACGTGTACATATACCCCAAAAAGGCTCATCAAAATCATCAGGCCCCTTATAACGTGCTTAACCTACTGCATCCCCTTCCCTGATGTTCTCCTTGCAGCCACAATGGCCCCCTTGCTGTTACTGAAACCCTCTGGGTACACTCTTAATCAGATCTTTGCACTTGCTGTTTCCTGTGCCTTCAATATTCCTCTCCCAGGGCTTGTTCCCTCTCTTCTTTTAGGTCTTTCCTGAAATGTCAACTCAATGAAATCTTCTCTGTCCTCCCTATGTAAAGTGTCAGGGAACCACTCCTTGACAACCCCTAGGAGTTTCTAACTCCTTGTTTGCTAAATTTCAGAACATAGTGAGATCTTGATAAATATTTGTTTAATGAATCAACTTTTTAATAAAGTAACAATAACACAAAATCTATATTTTGACAATGTTTTAGAAAGAAAACTTATGTTTAAGTGTCTCAAAGAAATTCATGAAGCATTGTCTAAGAAGATTCCTCTGAAGTCTGTCTTTAATTAATAGAAAGTTATTTGTAATTAGCATGTAATTCTTTTGAAAATAATAGGATACTACAACGTATTTAAAAGAGCTTTAAAAAAACTGTCCTTGAGAATGAGAAATACTAACAGGTGAAAATTTCACGGAATCAGCGATTGTTGATCTTCACTACAGATTTAAACTGGAATTCAATTTTTTCTCCATGAAGACCCAGATAAAGAGAAACATTTTAAGAGAATTGAATGAGATCTCCACCAATGACAGATAAGAAAATCAGGTAACACACCAAAACATAAAAGACCCAGTCAGTACATGCACAGTAGAGGTGTAGTAAATGGAAATTCCTATATTTTGGTTTATTACTTTTAATTTTATTATTTTATATAGTATTTTTATGCTTGATTGTCTAAACACCTTCTCTCATAATCACAGTATTTTCCTAAGCAATAAAATGTTTCTCAATTATATAACTTTTTCCAGAAAGGAATTTGGTCACAAAGTAGAATAAAACTTCAAACTTCTTTTTATTCATCTCACTGTTTCTCAGGGAAGAAGACTTGCTATGTAGGCAGTGCCTTTAGGAGTTGCCCTATGTAATTCCTATCGCATGTGTTTAACATTTTAAATATGAGGAGTCCGAAATAGTAAAAGTCAGGAACTAAATAGGAGTTGCATTTAAATTTTAAACTGAAAAACAGATTTTTAAAGAGCGAGATGTTGGTAAATTTATTAGTGGCTTCACATAAGAGAATGTGAGTCGGTGTCCAGTGAAAGAAAGTACAATCATTACTTTGTTGAAGGGAGATGTTTGGCCACCTTCTGACGATTTCTTAGCCTGGAGGGAAGCTTCTGACTACGAGCTGCTGGAAGGACAGTGAAGAACTTAAATTCAGCAAAGTCTGGTGGGATTTAGAAAACAAAGACAGAGCATTTAGAAAAAATAACTATGAAATTAGTTCCTAATCCAGAGGGTCAACTCTCCCGGTTTTAAATGAGCTCTTGAACTGCACTTACGCTTCTCAAAATGGGGATTGCTGATCAAAATTTGGGGGAAATAGAAAGCGACTTACTACTTCTGTTGTTTTAGTAACTCATCTGTCCTCCAGACATTCTATTATTTTCTTTCAAAGGTGCTGTCGAATCTATTGTTCAGACCATTTCCCGTTTACCCATCAAAGCACCCGCCTTGCGTCTTTGCAGAGTATTATCCAGGGTGCATACAGATAGATAAAAAGGACATAAGGTCGATGGTCATGAGCAGAAATTAACTACAGTTAGAAAAATAAGTCGTAGATATCCAGGGGTTTTGACTTTTACTCTTTGAAAATCTCCCTGGAGAAAAAGAAAGGGAGAAAAATGTCCCTCAAGCTCCTAAAGAGTTTTCCTCTCTAGTTAGTCATAAATCTGAGTGACACAAAAAAAGATGATCTAGAAAAATAAATCAGTATAAGAATGCTTCTACATAACCTTACGCAAAAAAACACCCACATCATTATATATGTATAACCTCTAGCTCTGCCTAAACCAATCCTTAATTAAAGTCACTACACAATAAAGCATGCTAAGAATCATTTCTCCAACCTCTACAGGGTTTCCAACTCTGGAATAGAAAAAAATGTAACTTCCCCTCTTTCTCTGAGTTATATACTTGTGCATTTGCCTTGGTCAATGTGATAAAAACCTTGAGCTGGTGCATCAGCCTCCATCATATCAGAAATCTGCCATATAACAGCCTTCATATCCTCTATATTTTTATATAAGGTTTTAAGTTTTTCTTAAAATCATAAAACATAGCTAGGTACAGTGACTTTGAGAGGCTGTAATCCCAACAGTTTGGGACACTGAAGTGGGAAGATTGCTTAAGGCCAGAAGTTTAAGACCAGCCTGGGCAATATAGTCCCTATCCCTCAAAAAAAAAAAAAAGAAAGAAAGAAAGAAAGAATAAAAAGAAAAGAAAAGAAAAGAAACCTTAAAATATTAAATGGAAAAGTTGTATTTGCCATTTTGCCATTAAGGTGGATGTTAATTGACTTTTGCAAGGGTTTTTGTTTTTGTTTTTGTTTTTGTTTTTTTTGAGACAGAGTTCACTCACACCCTGGACAGAATGCTGTGGTGTCATAGCTCACAGCAACCTCAAACTCTTGGGCTCAAGAGCTCCTCTTGTCTCAGCCTCTCAGTAGCTGGGACTACAGGCGCCCACCACAACATTTGGCTAGTTTTTCTATTTTTAGTAGAGACAGGCTTTCACTCCTGCTCAGGCTGGTCTGGTACTCCTGAGTTCAAGTAATCCACCCCCTCTGGCCTCTTACAGTACTAGGATTATAGGTGTGAGCCACCCTGTCCACCCTGACTATTTTGTTTAGTAATTGTATTCAGTTTGTACTTATAAGTCAAGGAAGAGAGTGAACAAGATATCTGTCCAGATTGATGATGATGTTGCAATAGTAGTCCTAAGACTTGAGACCCCAAATCACAAATTTGTGAAAACTTGGCCAAAAAAATCTAGGGCCGAAACTTGGCCCAATCTTCTCACTTCAGCCTCCCAAATTGCTGGAATTACAGCCTCTCAAAGCCACTGTGCCCAGCTATGTTTTATGATTTTAAGAAAATCTTAAACCCTTATATAAAAATGCACGGCAGATTTGTGATACGATGGAGGCTGGTGCACCAGCTCAAGGTTTTTATCACTTTAACCAAGGCAACCACACAGGAATATAACCCAGAGAAAGAGGGGAGACCACATCAGTAGATAAGCAACACAAGCCAAGTACGAGTGTGTGTGTGTGTGTGTGTGTGTGTGTGTGTGTAAGGCCTACTGCATCACTACAGGCTTCCAAAACATTCCTACTGAGACCAAAGTAAACTTGTCTTTAACCAAGTCTCAGCCTTAACCCAATTTATGCGTTAGATTTTGCTCTGTAACAGCTTTTAACTGGTCTGAGTAAATATGAGTAAATATGAATCCTAATGCCTGTCATGAAATTACTTGTCGTATCTTGTTTATGTGATGCCTGAAAGACAATCATAGCCAAGCAGAAACACAAAACACTTTTCACTCTACAATTAACCACTATTACCATCACCAACACCACCAGGACCACCTCTGTCACTCCCACCATGAAACACATGCTAGTAATCTTCATATTACATGGTTTTTGTCAGCAATATTTTCAAAGTAGCTACAATATATGCGGATGCTTCTTCCACATGTGCGTTATTAGGCCAGTGAAACTTTGTTGTAATCCTGGCATTTTTATCAAAAAGAGAACCTTAAAATTAACTCAGGATAATTTCTTGTGAAACTTAAGAAAGGTAGAGTATCATTGATGAAATGTGTCTTTCATGCTGGTATTTCAGAAGGTCGTCCGTCCCTAAGGAGAGTGTACATACCTGGAGATGATAGGGTCAAGATCTACAGGTTTGAAATAGGTTTGTAGATCTTCTAGAAAAATAGTATGAAACAAAAGTAAAAATAATACTTCACTCTGGTGCAAAATGTGGACTACTCTCTGAGGAAAGCATTTGGAAGAAATTCAACAGATGAGAAGTAAAGTTAACTAGAAAGATTAGGGAGTATTAAGAAAATAAAATTTGAGATGGTGTCAAAGCTTATAATTTATATAAAAGCTATGAATAAGGTCAATTAGAGTTTACCCTCAAATCCTAAAATTTCACAATGAACATATGAGCCATAAAATTTGAAGGAGATATTTTTAGGATAAATAAATCACCTCTATGAGTAGTTAATTTATGGTACGTATTAAACCAAGAAGTAACATACAGTAGACATAGAAATATATATTTAGAAGAAAACAAAATGATAAACCCATAGCTGGATAACAGGAATCTGATCATGAGATTTTTTTCAAATACAAGTAAATAAAGACAGTGATGCTTTTACACACGATATTATTTGTGTTCCTATCAGCATTTTAACAGTAGGCATGATCAAGCACTTATCTCACCCACACAGGTGTTTCTTTGTTGCCATTATTGTCAAGAGCATGGGCTCTTGAGTCCATTTGCCTGTGTTTGAATTTTGTATCTGTGACTTACCAGCTAATTGACAGGTTGGGTTTCTTGACCTTTCATGCCTTTGTTTTCTTAGTTCTAAAGTGGGGATTAAAAAAGATTCAAAACAAAACAAAACTAAAAATAAATAAATAAAGTAAGCCAATAATTACCTTGCAAAAAAAAAAAAAACAGTAAAAAAAATAAAATGGGGGGAACTTGGCCTGCCTCTCTGTTATTGTGAAGATTAAATAAGATACTCCAAATAAAAGATTTAGCATGTTGCAGGGTACACAGGGTGTTTCAAAAGTCTCCAGACATAGGAAAGAAGATAATAACAGGTATTCGAATATGTTCTCCCTGAGTGGGAGAGAAGACTTTGTGTGTGTGTGGAGATAGCCAATACATAGAAAATATTTTATAAGTATTTTCTAAAATTCTGTAATGAATACTTTGTAAATAAAGATACATTTATCTAGAGCTTCCCAATTCCTCTATGTATGATGACTTTGGGGACACCCTGTATAATAATTGCTCCACTGATTTTTAAGTATCATACATAATAATGTAAAATAAGCAACTTACTGTCAAATTAAATAGAGTCATTGGGCCACCATCCTCTTAACAATTCAATTAGACTTTGAAAATTATTTTTTCTTGTCGTGTATTTATCATGAAATGTTATATCAATGACTTTACAGAATTTTATAATTGGCTGTTGCTATAATAATGCTACATCGCAAATAATCTCATGCTCTTGGTGATTCATATCAACAAGCATTTATTTTTCTCACTCCTAAGACTTGGAATTTTGCTGGTCTCTGCCAGATTCAGCAGGGCTTGGTTCTAGATCAAGGGCTCATTCAGACTGGTTTTGTGTCTCTCATACTTAGGCTTATGGTCCAGGATTATATTCTCATGGTGATGGCAGAAATGCAAAGGCAAAGCACACCTGTGAAAGCATAGTTCAGGCCTCTTTAACATTCCATGAGTCCAACTAAGTCACATGGCCAAGGCCAACACTGGGTTAGAAAAGCATACCCCATCCTCAGTGGAGAGAGAGGGGAGAGAGGAGTGAATGTGTGGGAACAATAATCCTAAATTTCACTCCAACTGATTCAAAATTTTATTTTTATTTTATTTTATTATTTTATTTATTAAGACAGAGTCTCACTCTGCCATCCTGGGTAGAGTGCTGTGGCATCATCATAGCTCACAGCAACCTAATAGTCTTGGGTTTAACTGATCCTCTTTTCTCAGCCTCCTGAGTAGCTAGGACTACAGGCAACCTACCAAAATGCCCAACTTTTTTTTCTATTTTCAATACAAACAGGGTCTCACTCTTGCTCAGGTTTGTCTCAAACTCTTGAACTCGAGAAATTCACCCACCTTGGCCTCCCAGAGTGCCAGGATTTTATAGGCATGAGCCACCATACCAGGCCTGATTCAGAATTTTAAAAGAAGGAAGAGTGTGGGGAAGGACTCCCACTGTAAAGAAAATAGACAGATATTATACTCATGATCTATTTTTAACTTTAAAGTGAACACAGCACAATTTGTCAAATACACAGAGGAAAAGGTAATGGAAACATCAGGCTGTTTCCAAAGACATCCAATAGACCCCAGCATTTGGAGCTTCCAAAAGGATAGTGCCATGATCTGAAAAGTACACATTATGCTGACAACACAGAACGGTCATAGTATTGCTCTACAGAAGGAACATACTTCATTCGATAGTGTGATTATGTCCTTAAATTAATATTTATTAAAGAGAGGATTTATGCTGTTGAAATAAGTGTAATACAGACTATGGAATAATTAACTACGTTGCATTAACTACAAAAAAATCATTCTAGAGTTTGTACATCAAGAGCCACTCGTCCTTCGTCCCCTCTCATTGAAAAATACTAAGTAAAAGTGAAGTCTTAAAGGAGATAAAAAGATACAGGGATCGTATGTCCAAAATCAAATGCATTGTGAGGGCCTTGGCCAATGACATCGGTTACATTGTAAATGAATTAGAAGTCCCAATTCTGCTTTAGCTTAGAAATCTGATTATCCTACAGCTTGTAAGAAATCAGCTTTAATCCTCTTTTAGATGTCATTCAACAGGTTCTCTGCTGTACATGGGATACAAATGAATATTCCCTATCAAATTCTTTCTAATTCACTTTCCTTCCACAGGACATTCTCAGAAATAATTTAAGACTGGGCTCCGAAAATTGTTCCAACCTTGAATAACATATGTGTGAAGCATAATGTCTCTCCAACTAGCAAATCATTTATGAATCACTATTCAAAGCAAAAGATCCAAGCCATTCCACATAAAAAATAGACACAAAATTTTTCTGACATATTATGTCCACATGTAAGCTGTTCTTTATATAATTCAGTGTCAGCTCAAAATAAAATTTAAAAACTTCCTCATGGTCTACCATATTCAAAAGAAACTCACTTTTCTCATTATATAATTAAAACCAAGTTTTCAAGGTGTCGGTAGATATAATTCAAGTTTTACCTTCTTCAGATAGAGAAAAATAACACTAGTACTTACACCTCAAACAACTCAAAAGAAAAATAAATATTGAGATGGAGCTCAAATTCTGTTCTAGTCCCAAATCTGTAGAAAAATATCAGAAAAAAATCTACAATTTCATAAATTATTTTGAGTTGGAAAACAAAATTTTGCTTGGTGTATTAATAATTAGGTCATCTTAAGAGGCATAGCTATTAAGATATGCCTTTAAAGAGTATGAAATATATAGTGTGATAAACTGAATCTATACCATTGGTTTAATGCAAGGTATGGAGATTTAAAATGAAATTTTATGAAGCTTTATTAACCATGTGTGTTCCTTCTAAGAAAGTCTTAGGATGCATGAGTTCTGTTTCTTTCTTAGAGTAAGTATAGACACTTAGACGTGTGTTAAATGAATCCATTTACTCTGTGCCAGTCTTACTTTTTTATTTTGTTCAAGAAGTTGTCATACTAGTGACAGATTAATATTACCATTATAGCTAAAAGAATATCAATCGGATCAGTCATTAAATGTCACCATCTTTTCCTTCTAAGTTACAGTTTTTTAATATCGTTTGGACACATTTTATATATATTTGCATAAATACATATATATATACACACACACACAGAGAATGTAGAGGCAAGGTAGGAGTACTTATCTACTTATCTAAGATTAACATGTGTAACTCTCTGTATTTTGGTCCCACTTCTGTTTTTAGGGATTATTTACTTCGTATGTCTTGGTAGGAGAAGGAATCTGTGTTCTATGGGAAGAAAAGCCAAAAAGGCTTTTTGTTGAGACAGAGTCCTGCTCTGTTACCAGGGGTGTAGTGCAGTGATATCATCATAGCTCAGTGCAACCTCAAATTCCCAGGCTAAAGAAATCAATCCTCCTGCCCAAGTCTCCCAGGGAGTTGGGACTTCAAATGTACACCAGTGAGCCCAGCTAATTTTTTTGGTTGAGATGGGGTTTTACTATGTTGGTCTTAAACTCTTGGCCTCAAGTGATCCTCCTGTTTCAGCCTCCCAAAATGCTGAGATTACAGGTGTGAGCCACTGGGCACAGCCAATGCTAATATTTTTGGTTTCTCTTACAACTCAGCATGATGCATGAACTAGGCTTTGGCCAATCCGGTGTAGCTTCCCAAGTTTGATTTTAGGAGCCAGTAAGAAAAGAAGCGTGTTGGAGGCAGTAAGAGTGTTTCTGCATGGTATTCAGTATTCAACAAGCAAAGGTAGTCTTCCCCTCACCAGAATAATTCTAAGGCATGATTTATGGCTGAGAGTCACACTTCCTCGGCACTTTATTCTACAGGCCAATTTCTCCAATCTTCTGGCAATTTATTAGCCACTCAAAAATCTTTCTAATAACTTCCCTTTCTGTGTAATAAGCTAACATCAGTTTGGGTTACTTGTACCAAGGAACCTTGACTAAGTACACTATTCTGCAAATGACGGAAACCTAAGGCTTTGCAGGAAAGATAGCAGGTACGAAATATGCAAACTGTTATATCTGACAATCTTTGAGGGAACCACGTGATATAATCTTTTAGTCAGAATTACCTGAATAAAATAGTACTAGCTGGTACCTTAAAATTAAATTAAATAGACAGTGAATGGCTTGCCCTTGACACTCCCATGCTTCTTCCATCATGATTGACTGATAGCTCAGTGGGCAACTTGGTACTTGCCCATCTCTTCTATTTATTTTTGAGTGTAGATTTTAGGTACAGTTAACAGACTTAAAATACATTCCTAAAATTACATTCTGTCTACCCACACATATGGTCTCTACACCACTCCCACCTCCCAGACAGACTATAAACATCCTGTGCTAATTATTCTCATTAGCTTCTTCTGGAAAAATCATTCCACACCACCCTGTGCCCTTTTCCATGTCCCAGGAGGCTTACTGGTAGGCTGCATCATGTGTGTTCCCTGGACACCTATTTATCCATTTGGATTTGTCAATGCATGGCAATGATGGCACAATGTCTTTGGCAGGACTTATGCTTGCCTTGACCACAGCACCTGCTGAATATGTGTAATTCCCGCAGGGTATGAAGGAGGAGCAGATGGCAAGAACCTGAAGTGCTAAATATTGTCTGAGAATTATCTTCATCTGCTTCATTGAAGCTGGGTGATGAAACACCATAGGAATGAGGAAGGAAATACAAGGCAAGTGGGTCATTTCATTGTAAGTGAAGAATGTAGAAGTTGCCCACATCTGCTCACATTCAGCAGGAAAGAACTTAATCGTATGGCCACACCTAGCTTCCTGAGAGGTAGAGAAATGAGGTCTCCATCTGGATAGCCACGTGCAAGGTCAGTGCAACTATGGGATAAGGGAGAATGCAGAGGAAGGAGCAACTACTCATCTGACACAGGAGCTGTCATGAGAATGTTAAAAGACAACGCGTGAAGTGTGCCTGGTTCTTGGAAAACAGCATACACGTGTTGGTTTACTTACTGTCTTTCTGTATCTTTCTACCAAATAAGCTCAGAGGACATTTCCTGCCATGGAAAATTATTACACACAATTCTTTCTATATGCACAAAACCCCCATTCTTGCTTCCTAGTTGGGTTTAGTGTATGCCTCCAAGTCACTGAGAGTCATCTGCTCCATCACCCCCTTTTATATTTATCCCAACTCCATGTGTCAGGACCCAGAGGCTATGGCTAACTTCTTACCTTCATTATGTTTAGAACTAATTTTCAGTAACCTAGTAGAAAAATGAAAAACAGCACGTTCACACACAGATTGTAAGATTCATTCTACTAACGTGGCCCTAAGTTGGAATTTATAGTGAAAACAAATTCTTTTTAAAATAGATGTTATGCTGTAGAGCAGTTTTAGGTTTCTAGAAAAGTTGGCCATAAAGTAGGGTTGCTATATCCTCATTCCCACTTACTGGTCCCTGACCCAGTCTGTCCTATTATGCTTATCTTGCAATAAATAGTGTGGTGCATTCACCACAAATGCTGAACCAGCAATGATACCGCGTTATTATTAATGGAAACCCAAAGTTTACACTAAGGTTAACTTTTTGTGTGGTATAGTCCTTCAAGTTTTAACAGATGCATAAGGTCATGTATCCAGCATTATAGTATACAGAAAGTTGCACTGTCCCCCAAGGCCCTATTCTCCACCTATTCATCCTTCTCCCTTCCCTCTCAATCCCTAGCAACCATAGATCGTTTTACATCCCTCAGAATTTGCCCCTATTACATCAGTCTCTATAATTTTGTCTTTTTGAGAACATTATATAGCTGGAATCATACAATATGTAGCCTTTCCAGACTGACAATTGACAATGTGCATTTTTTAATATCTAAAGTTTTTTATTATTTCTTAATATTTTAATTGACAAAAGTTGTATGTATTTATGATATTTTGAAAGGTTTTGAAATGGCTAAATTAAGCCAATTATTACATGCCTGACATATTGATCATTTATTTGTAGTGAGAACAGTTAAAAATCTACTTTCTTAGCAATTTTCAAATATACAATTCATTGTTATTGGCTATAATCACCAAGTTGTACAGTAGATTGGCTGAACTCATGTTTCCTAACTGAAATTTTATAAGCTTTCATAAATAGCAGCCCAGCCTCACCCATCATCTCCCAGACCCTGGAAATCACCATTGCACTTCCTTCTTCTATGAATTTGACTATTTTAAATGCTGTATATAATTGAGAACATGAGGTATTTGTCCTTCTGTGCCTGGTTTATTTCACTCCATATAATGTCCCCTGGGTTCATCCATGCGATTGTAATGATAAGCTTTACTTCTTTGTAAAGGCTAAATAGCATTATAATACATACATATCCCACATTTTCTTTATCGATTTAACTATTGATGGACACTGAGGTGTCTTCCATATCTTAGCTATTGTGACTAATGCCGTAATGAACATGGTAATTCTGATTTCATTTCCCTTAGACATATATCTAGTGAAATTTCTGTGTCATATGGAAGCTATATTTTTAATTTTTGAGGAAATGTCTACTGTTTTCCATAATACCAGTCCTATACAGTTTATAAGGATTCCCTTTTCTCCACATCTTTACCAACATTTATTTTTTTGCTTTTCAATAATAGCTATTCTAACAGGTGTAAGGTGATATCTCACTGTGGTTTTAATTTGTACTTCCATGATGATTCTTGATGGTAAGCTTTCTTTTTATATACCTGTCCATCATTTGTATGTCTTCTTTTAAGAAATTTAACTCCCATTTTTTAATTGAGTCATTTGATTTCTTGCTGTTGAATTGTCTGAATTTCTTATACATTTTGGATGTAAACTCATATCAGATGTGTGGAAGAACAAACTTGTGTTTGTGATCTATCACTGTATTTCTCAAAAGATAGTACTGGTAATGATTATAAGTGGTATGTGGACAGATAGTCAAATGGTTCTGCCTTGGTTTTCTAGTCAGGCTGTCAAGGTTTGAATGTTGGCTCTTCACTTACAATTTTGATTCAGTTCTTGGACAAATCATTTACCTTCTCTAAAACCTCATTTCTCATATTTTTATTATATTAATAATTATATACTTATCGAGATATATTAGAATATAATATAACTGGCATTTCAAAACCAAGATTGTCTGTATATTGATGCTCAGGATGAGGCTAACTTGGAAAACTTTTTAAAAGTGAACCTTTAACAAACAGTAAGTAAGTAGTGGAAAGGTGGTATATAGGTGTCAAGGTCCCAAGTGTTAAGATGGTCTGTTAGCACAAGCCAAGAGTAATAATCAAGTCTTTATTATTGTGGTAATGTCAGCAAGAGACAAAATAGGCACTAGCTCCCTAATGTACTATCTTCCTCCATGGAATAGCACCATGCAAACCAGCAGATGACAATGCCCACAAGTGGGAGGAGTTGTCTCATTGCAGAAGAACCCCAAACAAACAAAAG
>NW_003852664.1:278808-289502 GCF_000181295.1 Otolemur garnettii | reverse complement strand
CTGAGTTTTTGACTGCAGTTCCCTCCAGAAAACTACCAAAGACTGGTGTGGGGAGGATCTCATACTTTTGCGATTGCCTGTGGAGAGGTACTGAAAGATCACACATAGCATTTTGGCCTGAGTTGGACTCTTCAATAGGTGAAGCAAAATTCAGGACAATGATACTCCAATAACTGAAATTTGTGGAAAAGAACTTTCTACTAATATTGACTTAATTTGAATAGCAAGTCTGATTTGTCAATCCTCTGTTTAAAAATATCTAATTGACCTCGATGTCTCTAGATTAACTCTGAACTTCTTTACCTGACATATTCTCAATCTAACCTCTACAATCATCTGTACTTATGCAAAACCGTTTCTGAAACTACTTCATTTAACTGAATGTCCTAGACTGTTTTATGTCTTCTGAGATTTCCCCTGTTTTTCTTAGCCTAGGGTATAACTCATCCCTTTTCTAATTTATATATTCCTTGGAATCCTTAAATACCTAATTGAAATATCACCTCCTCTGGGAAAGTTTCTCTGGAACTCAATAGACCAATACTGCCACACCTTAATTTCAGAGGTAGTCTACAAATATCTATTTTGTTATAATTTTCACTCTGGCATTTTAGAAGTCACCAAGCAAAGTCAGTAAGTCCATCTATGGCCCTGTACCCTGTACCAGATATTCCTCTAATAGCCATTCTCCTCTTTTTCTAATATATATATTAGACACTCCAAAATCCAGCATTACAACCAACAATATTTCCAGTTTTCCAACCCAAAACATTTCCAGTTTTGAAAAACATTCAGTATCATTTCCACTGCATTGTGTTAGTTGAAAAATCATTAAGGTCCGCCTATATTCAAGGCTAAGGAATACACACACACACACACCCCCCATTCTTCTTTTTTATAAATTTCAAAATGTTAAGTGTGGGCTCAGCTCCTGTATCTCAGTGGTTAGGGCACTGGCCACATGCACTGGGACTGGTGGGTATGAACCCAGCCTGGGCCTGCTAAATAACAATGACAACAACAACAAAAAATAGCCAGGCATTGTGGTGGGCACCTCTAGTCCCAGCTACTTGGGAAGCTGAGGCAAGAGAATCTCTTAATCTCAAGAGTTTGAGGTTGCTGTGAGCTGTGATGCCATAGCACTCTACTGAGAACAACCATAGACACTGTCTCAAAAAAAAAAAAAAAATTAAGGTGTCTGTCCGAATGTTTTTGTTACATGGGTAATGCTTAAGTCACAGTTTTGAGGATGCCCGTTCTCAGAGTAGCATCCATTGTACCTCATAGGTAAGTTTTTACCTCTCACCAGTTTCTGACTCTCCCCGTTTGTGTTAAAATATCCTTTATATCTATTTGTGCTCAGGTGTGCCATTGTTTCACTCCCAATTTTTAGTGAAAACATAGTGTTTGTTTTTCCATTGGCAAGTTATTTATGATAATGGTTTCCAGTTCCATCCAAATTGCTGCAAAAGACCTTATTTCACTTCTCTTTATGGTTGAGTAATACTGCATGGTATGTATATATACACACAATATGTTTTTACCCACTCACGACAAAACATTTTCTTTACCCATTCATGAAGTGATGAACACTTAGGCTGATTCCACATTTTCGCAATTGTGAATGTGCAGTAAAATTTGAGTACAGGTGTCTTTTGAATATAATGATTTCTTTTCCTTTGGTTAGATACCCAGTAACAAGATTGCTGGATCAAATGGCAAGTCTACATTTATTTCTTTGAGGAATCTCCATGCTTCTTTCCATAGAGGTTGTACTGATTTGCCATCCCACCAACAGAGAATAAGCATTCTTTCTATCTGCATCCACTCCACTATCTATTCTTTTTTAACTTGAAACATGAACAGAAATTTTTCAAAGGAAGTAGACAAGTGGCCGACAAAATATATGAAAAAATGCTCCTCATCCCTAATCATCAGGAAGATGAAATTTAAGACCACAGTGAGATACTTACCTTGTCAGCGTGTCCGTTATTAAAAGTCAAAATCACACACATGCTCCGTGATGGAAAAAGTGTAAAAGATTTTGTAAACAAGTTTTCAAACCTTCACTTAACATATTACATTTTTAGATTAAAGTCCTAAATTTTGGCAACACCTGTAGCTCAGGGAGCACAGTGCCAGCCGCATACACTGAGGCTGGCAGGTTCGAGCCCAGCCCAGGCCTGCTGAACAACAATGACAACTGCAAACAAAAATAACCAGGCGTTGTGGCTCATGTCTGTAGTCTCAGCTATGTGGGAGACTGAGGCAAGAGAATTGTGTAAGCCCAAAAGACTTTGAGGTTGCTGTGAGCTGTGAAGCCACAGCACTCTACCAAGGGTGACATAGTGAGACTCTGCCTCAGAAAAAAAAAAAAAAAAGTACTAAGTTTTATATTCTGGGTACTAGGATACTGAACACACCCTGTATTACAAGATCTAAGACTACAGCTCAAACATTATTTAAGCAAAGCTATTATGTAGCATATAGTATAAATATATATATATATATATTTAGATACCCTAAATTGTTTTTGAAAGTGTATAAATTTCTTTTTTTGGAGACAGAGTTTCACTGTATCGCCCTGGGTAGGGTGCTGTGGGCTTAAGCGATTCTCTTGCCTCAGCCTCCCAAGTAGCTGGGACTACAGATGCCTGCATGTGACAAACATAATATATTAGCAAAACCAAGTTTGTCATAACAGAAAATTTCCCAAAATAATTCTTAAGAATACAAATTAGCTATAAGTGCTATGTGTTTTTATAGAGAACAGATGATACTAAACAGTCTTGTGGATATGTCTTTTGAAAAACTTTTCTCCCCTACAATTACCATTGTATTTGTAAGAATGTACTGGTCACAAAGCAGCATCCTTAGCCTAAAAGCTTATATAACCAATTCTATGGCTCACGTATTTTAATTGCTCTTATTTTAATTTGGATTCATCCATCCCAATTTATTCTGGATCAAATCTAATTTCTGAATCTGCAGTACTCTATTTTCTAGAGTGCTGCTTTAAAAGAAGCTCAATTTGTTGTTCAGTGGCAAGACTATTAGTCTTATAAAGGGAAAACTTTAAATTGTACAACTAGCCTGAAAATGATCAGGTACAAACAAAATCCACCAAACTTGACTCTAGCTTCATGCTTTTAGTTTGATATGCTATGACCTCCACTTCTGCCCTAATGTAACTCTCTTATCTAGTTATCATCCAAGTAGTCCCATGGGTAGTTCAGGTTTATGCTTTGAATGTATCATTTCTTTCCTTAGATAGAGCTTCCCAGACAGAAAAAGCTTTTATATAAAGGATAGGCATGTTCTAATATAAAAGTAGGAGGAAAAAAATCTGTGTAGGCAAAGTTAGATGTTGAAAATGTGAATAAATGATTACATAGTATGATTCTATAACTTTGACTTTAAATGTCACATATCAATGCCTAGGTTATGACCAGGTGGTTTAAAATGTCCCTGTCCATCATGTCCCCTCAAAAATCTAACCTATATCACCTCTGTTCTACTTTACGAAGTCACATTTTGTTATCACATTTACCATTATTATGATTTGTTTTGCATGTTTAATTTTTTCTTACATATGAATACTGTTCCTCCAACTAGATTGTAAGTAGATTCTAAGTTTATATTGAAAATGTTTTATATAGTTTTGATACCTTCCTTACTATCTAAATTTGTCTAGATGTAATAGGAATTTAATTACTTTCTATTATTTAAATTGAATTGAACTACTAAAAATTAATATGTAACAGTTCTAAAGGAGGATTTAAAAAGCTAGAATTGAGTATCAGAGTCAGTTTAATTTTGCATAACTAATTTCTTCAAGTTAAAACAAACTTTTGTAATAATAAATTGTTGTACCCTTACTGACTATTAAAATAAACAAAACAATCATATATGTAATCACATAATAAATGATCATATATACATAAGAATTATTCAGCAATAATATAACATGAAGAAGGCATATTCTAATATAAAAGTAGAAGGGGAAAAAAGCCGTGTAGGAAAAGTTAGATGTTGAATTATTCATATAACACGAAGAAGGCATGAACTATTCTGTTGGTATGAATAAACATAACAAATAAACTACATTTTCTGAGAAAATGGGTAAAAGCTGAAATAATTCTGATCACTTCAACTTCACTTGTTGATGAAAATTTCAGCATATTTTTAAAATCTCTACATACTAACAAACTAAAAACAGTGACTCTAAGAATTCAACTCAGGTAAGAATGGCATGATAGGACTTGGAATTAAAAACTTTTAAGAGTTGAAAATGTTCACTTAGAATCATAGATGGTCAGAGCATGAAGAAATCTTAAAGATGCCTTGTATTCCTAACTAATCAGAGATGAGGCGTCTGAGACCCAGAGGTCTTCCGAGATTTGCAATATACTATATGAAAACTAATGAGTAAACAGGATTAGGAAAAAACAAATCTCTCTTCCAGTGCCCTTTTAGTCACAATGTACGGACATTCAGTCACCTCTCATGAATAATAAAGTGTATTGGCTTATTTATAAAATACCAATATTTTTGAATTCCCTGAAAACTCCTCAAAAGAATGTTTGAAGTTGCCCATTTATTATCTTTTTTAACCTCCTGCACAACATGTCAATACAATAACTGTTAACCTGCCTGATTGGCAGAAGAAACCTAGTTCTCCATATCGTGAAGTTATCTCACAGACAAAGGAAAAACCTGGACTGGTGTGAACTCTTTACCAGGTTACTGCTTAGCCTTCAACAGAGACAAAGTCTGGACAATCAAGTATTGATTTTACATTCAAATATTTCTCGGTCACCCTCGATAGAGTGCTGTGGTGTCATCATAGCTCACAGCAACGTCAAACTCTTGGGCTCCAGGGATCCTCTTGCCTCAGCCTCCCAAGTAGCTGAGACTACAGGCACCCACCACAATGTCAAGCTATTTTTTTAGAGATGGGGTCTCATTCTGGCTCAGGCTGGTCTCAAACTCTTGATTGAGCTCAAGCAATCCACTTGCCTCCCAAAGTGTCTCATTGGGGTTTTTTTACAACTAGTCTCACTAAAATTAGGGCAAACGAGGTGGTTTTTTTTTTTCTTTTTTGCAGTTTTTGGCTGGGGCTGGGTTTGAACCCACCACCTCTGGCATATAGGGCCGGCGCCCAACTCCTTTGAGCCACAGGCGCCACCCTGAATTTTTTTAAATGCATTTTTTTTTCAGTGAATCCAATGGCTTCTCCTCCCTGGTGTTCTGGACAAAGAAGAAAAGAGTTAATGACAGCTTTTTTCACTAATTTAAGATGTATCCAAAACATAGAATAAATAATTTCAGGAAATAAACTATGAGTAAAGACTAGCAGACTGCTTGTTCAGAGTAGGTAATCAATAAATATATATTTCATGAATAAACCCCTTTTCTAAATAGTGTTGAGCCTTTGATCCTTTTCTGTTTGGATACTTACTGTCCAGTGAGTTATATAAACCTTGTACGAAAATAAGTTGGTGGACCAAAAGGTAAATTATCTGGACCAGATGCAGGTGCCCAATACAGACATATACGCTCCAGCAGTTAGGGGGAAGGAGGAATCCTTGGAGGGGGAGAGGGTGGGGGGCATGGGGTTCGGCTCCTATTACTGGACTGAATGCTGCTGCTGCTACAAAGAACTTCCTCAGAAGAAAGTAAGAATGATTCTGCAATTAAACTCTTTGAAGGGTTGTTCTCCTGTCACCACATAGACAGCTTTTGAATGCAATATGTAGGACAGCATATTCAACTGAAGTGCAAAAATCCTTTTCAAATAAAGCATTTTCCTTATTACCTTAGGATCAAATAATAAATAATAATAATAAATGCAGCTTGAGGAGGGAAAGCCACATTCCCACATTTATTCTTTTTTGTGTGTTTCACCTTAAAAGAAGCTTTGATAGTTCTCTACATCAGTCAGCATCCAGCTCATTTCCGTGTTGGTGTGCTAACCTTCTCCCTCTGGACACTTGGGATATTAATATTATCCTCTGTAACAATCATTAGAAGAAATAAAGCATTTACGCAAATACTGCAAATTAGATTAAAATGCAGTTCTGATGTAACCCTGTGACATACAGTTTCTTGCGAATTAAGCCAAATGTACAAGCATTTAATGGCTAATCCTTTTAGGTATTTTAATGCCCACATGAAGATTTATTGAGGAGAAAGGGAAAGCATATGCGGTTTTCTGTTAGAGCCTGCCTGCGGGCGGAGGATTGAGCAGATTGGCTTTTTTTAATTAATATTTCAGTTCTTTGTGTTTTGGCGGGCAGATTGCACGTGGCTCTGGTACTGAAGGGACAGCTCCTTTCTCTAAGGCTGTGCGCTGGGGGCTGGTAGTCTAGGAAGGCCCCGGCAGACCCTGGAGACAGGGAAGGAGAGAAGATAGGGGCGGGAGAGCGAGATCAAGTGCGGAATCCCCTCTTTCGTCTACCCCACACAGCCATAGGCTTGCCTCCTCCAGAAATTAACCTACTGATCCATATTGGTGAAATTAGTCATACTAGAAGCCTTCTTAGTTCAGCCACAAAAGGGGAGGAGAAAGCTTGTCAGACCCTCCTCCCTCCCCTGGGTTTATTACAAACAACTTTTCTGATGCTGGGAGGAGACACCTTTGAAGATGAGAAGAGCAAAGTTGCCACATTTTAGGAATCTTCCCGCAGATGGGCGGTTTGTCTTCTTTCTACTGAATCGAATTACACCCCGTTTTTAAACAAAATTTTACTTTATTTTAAAGTTTTTCTCAGTATTAGAAAAATACATCAGGAACCGTGAGCTATTGGTAACTGCATGGGGCATCTAATTAGCTGGAAACATTAAAATGTCATCAAACATATGAACTAGAAAATCCAATGAACTTTGAAAATGTATTTTAAAAGTGCCAACGTCCTCTGAGCTGAAAACATTAAAATCCTCAAAAATATGAACTAAAAATTCTAATGAACTTTAAAAATGTATTTTTAAAGTGCCAATATTTTCCGAGTCCAGGTCTCCTAGACAAAATAACTTAGGCATATGTCAAATATGTTCCACACCTGTGTTAAGCTGGAAACCTACAACATGCATTTGTTGTTTTTTGGAGACAATCTCACTCTATCTCCCCAGGCGAGAGTGCAGTGGCATCAGGCTAGCTCACAGAAACCTCAAACTCCTGGGTTCAAACGATCTTCCTGCATCAGCCTCCTCAATAGCTGGGGCTACAAGCTCCAGCCACCGTGCCTGGCTAATTTTTCTTTTGGTAGAGATGAGGTCTTGCTTTTGCTCAGGCTGTTCTCAAACTCCTAAGCTCAAGTAATCCTCCCGCCTCGGCCTTTCAGAGTGCTAGGATGACAGATGACCACACCTGGCCTATAACATGCACTTTTATTTGTATTTCTTTCTCTGTGGCACATGATACTATTGCTACTCATTTTCAGGTCTTTCCTTCTTCTGGGAACAAGGGGAAATTGTACTCTCCTGCTGCCCTGTGGTTAAGCTGACCCACATGACTAGATTTGGCCAGTGGGTTTCCAGGACAAAAAACTCACTTACTGATAGAAGACCCTCCAACAGCTTCTTCCCACTTCTACTTTGTCATAATGTAGAAATAAAAATCCCTCTAGATCTCTGAGCTCCCAAATGGAGAATATCTACCTGGTGAGATGTTCAAACTCACGAAGGATTGTGTGTTTAAGAGAAATAAACTTTTGCTATATTAAGTCACAGAGATTTGGGCGTTGTCTTTTACCCAGAGTGTAGTTTCTCATAATATAATTAATAAACAGCTTTATAATAATAAGGCTGGGTGTACATGGTCAAAATAGTCAATGACTAGCTTTCCTTGGGACATTATAAACCAATGCTGTTCAAGAGAAATAAAATGCAAGACAGATGGGTAATTTTTAATTTTCTAGTAGCCACATTTTAAAAAAAAACAAGTAAGTTAACTTTTCATAATCTATTTTCTTTTCCATTATATCCAAAATATGAACATTTAATCAATATGAAATCATGAAATATTTTAATACCCTTATAGTATTTGAAAATCAAGTATTTTACACTTACCGTACATCTTAAACTAGCTTCATTTCAAATTGCCAATGCTTTCTAACCAAAGAATATCAAGCACACACTGGCCATTGACATTCGGCTTATAACTTGTGTCCTCTTCAGCAGGAAGAGGACACACCTCACGAGGAAGCATGGACTATCTCAGTAAGAGAGTGTTAGAACAGACTTATTGTAAGATTTGGGATGTTGGTGGGCTGATTTCAGGAATGGTCCATGGAAGCAGAAGTTCACACTGTAATGAGTGCTCTTAAAAAGTGGGGAAAACTCTAACTGGGCATCTCCACAAACTGTTTATAGAAACCAAAGACTAGAGTGAAGAAAGTGAAGGCTAAAAGTCCAAAATCAAAGTGTTAGCAGATATGCTTTCACCTTAGCCATCTTTTAGCTATGTCCTCACATGACCTTCCTCTGATGTCACCTCCTCTTCTTATAAGAACTTTAGTCTTATTGGATTAGAGTCTAACCTTATTATTTTGTTCAACTTTAATTACCTCCTTTAAGGGGGTATAGTCACATTGGGAGTTAGAGCTTTAGCATAGAAATGTGGGCAGACACAAGTGAGTCCATAACAGTATTCAGTATCCACATGTGGCTATCATTACTGCATACAACTGCATAGTTATAGAATCTCTGATAGGCATCTTGTCTATTTTGTAAAGACACACTGGCTAGAGAATTCTGGCTCGGTGCCTGTGGCTCAAGTGGCTAAGGCGCCAGCCACATACACCTAAGGTGGTGGGTTCAAATCCAGCCCGGGCCCGCCAAACAACAATGACGGCTACAACCAAAAAAAATAGCCAGGCATTGTGGCAGGTGCCTGTAGTCCCAGCTACTTGGAAGGCTGAGGCAAGAGACTCACTTGAGCCCAGGAGTTAGAGGTTGCTGTGAGCTGTGATGTCACAGCACTCTACCCAGGGTGACAGCTTGAGGCTCTGTCTCAAAAAAAAAAAAATTCTATAATCAGGTGTTGACATGTCTCTATATTCTGCATTAGAGTGAAGTTGAATGAAAGTTAAATAAAGTAGGTGAAACATCCCCCTACTTGTCAACATTTATTAATCTCCAGTCAATCAATCACTCTTAAGAATAGGCTTTCTTGGCTAGGTGAGGTGGCTCACGCCTGTAATCCCAGCACTTTGGGAGGCCAAAGCAGGTAGATTGCTTGAGCTCAGAAGTTCAAGACCAGCCTGAGCAAGAGTGAGACCCCATCTCCAAAAATATCTGGGCATTGTGGTGGGCGCCTGTAGGAGGCTGAGGTAAGAGGATCACCCAAGTTCAAGAATTTGAGGTTGCCATGAGCTATGACACCATGGCACTCGACTGAGGGTAAGAAAGTGAAACTCTGTCAAAAGAAAGAAAGAATGAAAGAAAGAAAGGAGAGATTAGGCTTTATTGTGTCATAAGATCCCTTACTCTGTTATTCCAAGCCACCCAACTGGTATTCTTTCCAACCTAGTGAGAGTCATAACACTACTTTCTTCATGATGGTTATGCTTTCTTAGAGAAATGTAAGATGAACTTTCTATATTAATTTTCTAGTAAATTAGGAGTCTTATTTATCTGTGGAACTATGGATATTTTCCATGTTCTCTGGAAAATCACTATCTTGAAAGCGACCTTTGGTTTGTTGACTTTGAAAAAGGAGAAGAAATTGTTAGAGTAAACAATTTTAAATCCTCACTCCTCTGTAAAGCTTGGCTGATTTTGCTTACCGTAATCTATATAATGGGGTGGTGTCTGTGGCTCAAAGGAGTAGGGCACTGGCCCCATATGCCAGAGGTGGTAGGTTCAAACCCAGCCCCAGCCAAAAACTACAAAAAAAAAAAATCATAATCTATATAATGATGGGAAACAAATATGTTGTCAAGGTATACAATTTCTATATTTCAAGGATTTTGAATTTTGCTGTCAGCTGCCTCTGACTCTCATTTGGCCTTGCCAATGAAAAACACATTAAAATGATGCCTTTCTAGCATTCTGTACTATTCTACCTCCCCCAACACCAGAGTCCAGATAATGAATGGGAGAGCTTCCGGCTCTAAGTACAAATTGAATGTTCCAGGGCAGAGCTCCTACATGTGCTTAGTTTTGTCACCATCTAAATGTTAGCATTCAGGTGGGAACACACTTTTAAATGCCTAATGCTGTTTCAATGAATTTAACTAGGGAAAGAAATCTGTTCTCTTTAACTGCTAGTACATAAATATATGAGTAGTAGGTAGTGGTAGTGTTCAGTCGCAGAAAGAACCTTACCCTGTATTATTTATCAGAACGTCTGCATTCATTACAGACATTTCTAATATACGGTACATATTTAATACATCACAGTCATCTATATGTGTTCCCAACCTCTTGTACTAGACAAAAGTTCCAATGCTAAATTTAATCTGTAATTTCTCCAAAATGAAGAGTGCAAGAAGTGACATTTTCACATCTGAAGATTGCAAAGCACGAACCTATACTGCCCCACTTCACTAAACTTCTTAAAGCAGGACCTTCCATGATATGATTTACTCTGAGCCAGATTGCCAAGATGCCTGGAGGGGAAGGGAAACCAAGAATCCCTAGAGTGGGCTTTCTTTCTTTCTTTTCTTCTTCTTCCTTTTTTTTTTTTTTTT
>NW_003852664.1:253509-278720 GCF_000181295.1 Otolemur garnettii | reverse complement strand
AAATTGATCAAGAAAGGATTACCAAAGGGTAAGAGTAGTGTAGTCGCTTTCTGGTATTACAACCTCTGTCCTTTGCAGAGAACATTCATTGAGACACAGAGAGAGAATTTGGTAGGGAGGCTATTGGTTCTTTCAGGGCTTTTCATGACACTAGAAGGTAAAAGAGGCCTGAGCAGAAGGTGTCGCATTCTATACTTTTCCCATGGAAGTCAGTAGAAATGTCTATGATAAAGACAGACCACGACTGAGTGTTGGAAAGGATAAGTCATAGAAAGGAACCGATAGACTGTACCACTGTTAGGGTTGATATTAACCCAATAAGGGGACTTGAACTACTCTGAGAAGGCAGGCTGGTTACAGAAATAAAACATACCAAATAACTTTAAAGCACATATACATATATATGAGCCAACTTTGGAATATATATATATATGTGTGTGTGTGTGTGTGTGTGTATTTGCTCACAGTTATACTATAACCTGATGTAAGAAAGAATAGAATGGTCAAGTGATGTGACTGAAGTTCCAGAGCCAATCAGGGGCAGACTCACTGAATACATCACCATTGTCCACTTACTCAAAAGAAAATCCAAGGGGAGAAATTCATCCTAGCAGTTATCTAATCCCCATATGATACCTACACCCAGAGCTGTCTTGAGAGGAAGAGATATTATCACAGACCACCAAAAACAGCAGAGGCAACATCGGAAAATATTTTTTTAATGGAATGTCCTGTTGGATAAATGTGAGATAGAGCAGTAATGGTGCCAATTTCTGCACAATGTCCTTGGGAATTACGAGCAGGAAACAAATAGTAAGAAACAAAGGAATAAGGCAAATATGAATGGGCCAGGAGTTTCAAAACAAAACTATTCAAGGGCAAGTAAAAGACAGACGTGAGGTCTAAACAGCATGCACAGAGTGTGGAGATTCGGCAAGATTACATAATGAAGTTAAGAAAGTGTAAAGGCAGACGCTAGCACAGCCAAGTTGAAGAATAAAAGGGCGATTGCACCAGAGATTAAGATAAATAAAATAATAAGGCATTGTTCCCGTACATAAGGAAAGAAAGGTCAATGGAAAAATAAACGCAGCCTCTGAGAGGCTACTGGGGTAATTGACAGAAGAAGCAGACAAAGCTCTTTTAGGGGGAAAAAAAAGTAACTGGAGGCCTTGGTTGCCTCAAAGCTCTCAAGGCTAGGAGGGAAAAGAGGCAGAGACTTGGGGTCAGCGACCAGACAGGTCCACCGGGGTTTGGCTAGAAGGTAAGAGAGGAACGATGTACCGGGGTGACCAGAACATGAAGTATTTCAAATGTAGAAACACCTGCACACCCTCGCTTCTCTGGGAATATACCCAGGATATTGGGACAAAAATGAAGCAGAAACCTTTGGAGATTAGAAGGAGGGGGTCAGTGAGAGCAGAATCCTCAGAAAGCAGATGAGCAGGCTGATGTGCATTAAGGGAGGACGGATTGAAGGAGAGGTTAAGGGCACGTGTTGGGAAAGAGAAGAAGGGAGAAACGGGTGGAGAAGGAAAGGAGAGAGGAAAGAGAGAGAGAAGATAAAATTGCACCTGTAGCTCAAGTGGCTAGAGCACCAGTCACTTACACCAGAGCTGGTGGGTTTGAACCAAGCCTGGGCCACCAAACAACAATGACAAATACAATTTAAAAAAATAGCCGGGCATTGTGGCAGTCACCTGTAGTCCCAGCTTCTTGGGAGGCTGAGGCAAGAGAATGGCTTAAGTCCAAGAGTTTGAGGTTGCTGTGAGCTGTGATGCCCAAGGCAACAGCTGTGAGCATTCTACCCAAGGCAACAGCTTGAGACTCTATTTCAAAAAAGAAGGGGGGCAGCCCTTGTGGCTCAGTGGTAAAGGCATCAGCCCCATATACTGAGGGTGGCCGTTTGTAATCCAGCCCCGGCCAAACTGCAACAAAAAAAAATACCTGGGCATTGAGGTGGGTGCCTGTAGTCCCAGCTACTCAGGAGGCTGAGGCAAGAGAATCGCCTAAGCCCAGGAATTGGAGGTTTCTGTGAGCTGTGATGTCATGGCACTCTACCAAGGGTAATAAAGTGAAACTCTGTCTCTTCAAAAAAAAAAGAGAGAGAGAAAAGAAAAAAAAAATTGTAAGGTCAAAATTTTAATTAAGCTGAGAGGAAATGACAGCCATAAAAGAGAAGGATGGGGCTGGGCTGGTGACTTTGAGGTCTGCTCCTGGGCTCCTGAATGCGTGGCTTTGGGCTGAGAGGATGAGAGCAACTGAGTTCTAGCTGTAGCCCTGGCCCTATGGCCTGATTGGCTGGGTGACCTTATACTCAGTAAAGGGTAGAATCTAATGGCCTCTGAAGTCTTCCCTAGCCTGATTTTCTTTGGTGCCATCTGTCCAAGGTGTACAAAATAAGCCCTAGAGAAGGAAGGGTCCCTTAGTAGGGACCTATTATCTCTGTAGTAACAGTCTCCCTCCTTCCAGATAATAATAGGGAACATTTATTAAGGACTTGCCAGTACATGCAAATCTAAGCAATATTATATTCACTTAAGCCTCACAACAGTTGAATGAGCAAAATATCAGTATTATTTACCCCATTTTATAGGTGAAAAATTAAATAACTTGTTCAAGTAAAATTGATGCCCAGGTAGTAAGCCCATCTGGAGTTGAGGCCAATGCCCAGGCCATGTGATTCCACAGCCAGCACTTCTGACTCCATTGACAACCTCAGTTACCAGTGAGTCCAGGGGGCAGCAGGGGATTCACAAAGCCACAGCTGCTGTGGGAACATGAAGAGGGTGCAGAAGACTGACAAGTAAGGCAAGTAAGGTGCCTGTGACAAGGGTTCCACCAACCCACAGGACAGGCCTGGCAACTCCCAGTATAGCCCTGGGAGCCCCAGACCTCTGCTGATCACCAGGGAAGCTAGAGGTGCCTGAATTTGCTACTGTAGATGACTTCCTCTCAAAGAAGTCAAGATGACTAATTTCCTCCTGCAAAGAAAGGTGAATCAGGCCTCCACAGGGACATTTTCTTTTATCAGTTTGGAAAGGAATGAGATAGGGGATAAATGGTAGAAATACAAAGCCTGGAAAAGTTTAGATTCAACAGCAAAGATCAGATGTAGGAAAAATATAACTCTGGATTTGGGGCCAAAGCCTGGTGTGAACTTGGCAATTACTCCTACCATTTAAGTCTCAGATTTCCCAGCTCACCTACCCAATGAATGGAGTATAAGGGTGGGATCTCCAGACACCTCCAACAGTTTTCAATTTTTTCGTCTTTCAAAGGGAACACATTTGTACTGACACCCACCTCTAGGGTTGAAAGGATGAAATGATACCTTACAAAGCTCCTGAAGGGCTCAGAAGTGGGCCTGGAACTTAAGGTGAGTATTCAGTAAATATTGCTTTTTCTGCTACTTTGTTAATTTTTTTCCTCTATACAAACAGGGTAATAATTATACAAGTGGTGAGAAAGAGAGTGTTCTCAGGATCCAATGAGTCAATACTTTTTAAAGCGGTTGGTCAACAGCAGAAGACTTTCAACCCCCCCGATAGTGCTACAAGATTAAATAAGGGAAAGAGATAGAGGACAGCCTCCTTGGGAACGCTAGCATTTCTTGGCCGAAGGGGACAGGTTTCCCATGGGAGAACAAGGTCTTACCCTGAAAAGCTGGCTTTCTGACTAAGGGAGCGCAGCCTGCCAGGAGGCTGGCGAGGCATCGTGCCTTCCTGGTCTCTGGCTTTGCTGCCTGGGAGCGAAGGTCCCCTGACGCGTTAGGGCTGGCGAGGACGGCTCTGCGTCCGCCCCGGCTGCAGTCCAGGGGGTCGGCCAGTCTGCCCGCTTCCTGAGCCCAGCATGGCAGCTGTTGCAAAAGGACCAGAAGTCCGCTGTCTCAAATGAGGACCTGAGCTCCAAGTTTCCCTGTTATCAAAAAGAAGACTTCAGACGAGAGAGTTCTTGCATTAATTTTCCACTAATACGTTCGCAAGGTTTTTTAATTGCTTGCAAATGCATTTTCTCTGTGCTATTACGGAATCCGTGTTGCCCGTTGGCTGCAAGGCTAAGGCGGAATGCAGATCCGCTTTGGGCTTTTGACAAACAGTCTAGGGGGCGGGGTAGGGTCGTGAAGGAGGAGGTTTTAAAAAAGCAACAGAGAGAGAGAAAGAAAGACAGAAAGAGGAGTTTTAAAAAAATCAATGACAGCCCTTAAACTGAAATGACTTGGAGAACTTGTCAGAAATGTTCATTTTTCCTAAATATTCTAGAGGTTACCTTTTTTCTCTTAAATGGTCTGCTTTTTCTCGTTTGCAATTAGGGAACGTTTTATTCCGAGGGGTCCTTCTATCACAGAAAGTGGTGTGATAGGAGGTGAGGGGACTAGGAGAGGAATAGCAGGAGGAAGGAGAAAAGGTATCAAATTTGGTTACTTGATAATTTGTTAAGATTTATCATATTTGATAACTAGAAAAAGGAAAAGGACCTTTTGAAAGAGACTCGAGTCAGAAAGAAAGGCAAGCAAGCAATGCGTTAGGAGGGAGAAGGAACCTTGTGCGCCTGGTGGTCAGGCCCTTTCTCCCCCAATATTGTGATCCATGTAACTAGATTTTTGGCTCCAGCCCAGAATTGCCCCAGTGTTTGGAGCACTCTTGTCCCCATCTTGTCTAATGAAGAAAAATGAATAAGCTAGGGGATTGGAATACTGACCAGTGAACCCAGTATATTTTTCTTTGTATCACCTGAAATACTGCACCCACCTGCTAACCGCAGCTGTGACGGACAAAGGTTGGGAGATGAGAAGAATCACACCACAGTAGGTTCCTGAACCAGAACATGTCCCTTCTAAGTCATTAACATCCTGAGTT
Organism: Otolemur garnettii; assembly: GCF_000181295.1. Taxonomy (NCBI): domain Eukaryota; kingdom Metazoa; phylum Chordata; class Mammalia; order Primates; family Galagidae; genus Otolemur; species Otolemur garnettii. The sequence continues at coordinate 273,861 of NW_003852664.1, read as the reverse complement.
GACTTCTGAAACTCAGGACTCCCGGGACCCCAAGAGGGCCCTGAAAGCTCCCTCTGTAGTTATCTCTAGAAGACCTTAAGCTCATCACCTCTTGAAAGCCTTTCCAGGGCTCAGAGGTCTGGAGATTCTGAAAGGGGTGGAAAGGTGCATGACAACAGGCAGAACAAAAACACTCCTAGTTAGGACACAGAAGTCCTTTGGCTAAACTGGATTCTCTAAATGTACCTCTGCTCTTTATATTAGTACAAAATAATGAGTGAAAGGAAAGAGGCTGGAAACAGTAAAGACAGGTGCTGTTTTCAGATCAGTAGCTCTCATTTTGCCTAATGGGACGAATATTGCCTACCACATCGGGTCCTCAGTGCCCTGCTATTCTTTCAAGACCAAGTTCTTTGTGACCATAGAAATTGTTTTCTATTATGCAAATTTATGTTTGGTTATGAAGCTGCATGCCCCATTGGAATAAAACAAACTAAATTTCATTGTTAGACAATGTACACAAACTCTTGCTTAAAGCAGTAAGTTGAATGAAGTCAATGTCCTCTGTACCTTCCTCTAAAAAGGAAGGAAGGAAGGAAGGAAGGAAGGAAGGAAGGAAGGAAGGAAGGAAACAGAGAAAGAGAGGAAAAGAGAGAAATGGAGGAAGAGAGATAGGGAGTGTTGATTCATGTGTGTACATATATCAAAGGAAATATTTTTGGTTCAAATACTCAAATTACTACAATCCTTACTCTACTTCACTTAGTGTTATACAGGCAATTTTGTGGGATAAGTCTTTTCAGGCAAAAAGAAAATAAATAAAATCAATTCACAACAGCAAAGGAAACTCTAAGTAGAAAAAAACTGAAGAAATACATGTTTGTAAAAGCTATTGATAGTCACAAATTGGTTTGTAATTGTTCACACAGTCAGTGACAGACTTAATGGAGATGTTTGAGATTGAGTAAAAGCTGGAATGGCTTGTATGGTACTGGTCCAGAAGCTCATAAAGGGATCTGCACCTCCCCAAAACTCTATTCCAGGTATGGCTCCTTACCAAGATAATAATGATATGTATAAATATTTCTTTGCAGATTCCTAAAGCAATTATGGTAGGACAATCCCTTCTGGAGTGTGAAGCATAGAACCAGAAGGAAGAATGGGAGTGATGGGTGCTGAGGGAGAACCTCCCCAGGTTCCAGGGTCCAGACTGAGGGGACATTTCCAGGCTCTTAAGGGCTATTTTAACTGGCCATGTGCCTGGTTGGCCTCTGCCTAAGGCTGGAAAATGTATCTTGAGTTTCCTGATGGAAGGGATCCTAGACAGTCGTCTACCTTATCTCCAAAGCACTATGTCCAGTTAATTCAATTGTGCCATTCACTGGAGAATGTGTGGCCAAAACGTCTCCAGGAAAGAAGAAAATCAGAAAAAGAGGAATTAACTTTCCTGAAAAGGCTAGTCTTTGGGTAAAGCAGGAAGATACTTATTAATGGCTCAGGACTATTAATTGGATGGAAAGGGGAAGCGGGGTGGGGGGGGGTGTCTGCCTGACAGAAACAAATTCCATGTGCACTCACACACACACACACACCTGCCTCAATGAGTTTCTTTAGAAAAGAGGGCGCTGAGCAACCCCAGAGCAGATGGAAGGGAGCATTGACCAGCATGTGCATATGGCACAGATGATTTCCCCAACTTTTCTTTCAGGAAGAAACAGCTTACTTATTTATTTATTTTAAGTTGGGATGAGACAGGAGGGAGCAGTCGGCCAAGTTTCCCTACAGTTCAGATTCTAGCCTGGGAAGCCAGGACATGGGGTGAAGGGACAGTTTTCCAAAGGAGTTGAGGGTCCCGGCAAAGGAGATGCCCAAACTAAAAGAGATGCACTTTATCCTTCCTTCTTCATCTTGCTTGAGTACAAATAAAAGGTGTTTCCCTCCGCCCCTTTCTTCATAATCTTTAGTTTCCTCCAACTCCACAGGAATTCAAAGAAACACAGTAAACAAAACTCTAGTTGATCTTGTTTAGGTGCCTAAAGTCCCTGAGGAAATGGGGGTGGGGGATAGTGGATGGGATAGGAGGACAGAATTTCCAGTTACTGGGTGATGTTCTGATCTGTGCACAGGGGCAGGCAACTGGAGATTATTCTGAGGGTTGTATTCAGCTTGAGGCTGAGCTCATTACTCAGAAACATAAGGTTACGTCTTCCTAGTGCAGGGGCTGCGTGTGGCTCTTCTCCCAGGCAGGGAGAAACATGTGGACCAAACACACTGGGACAGCCGGCAGAGCCGCCAGCCACTTCTTCTGGAGCCTCCTGTTTGTTCCCAGGGGAGAGAGTTTTTCGTCTGCTGCCTGGACTTAAGCCGGAAAGAGAAGTCCCTTTACCTTCAATGAAGATCTATCTGACAGTAGGGGGTTGCGAGGAGGTTGAAGCTTGTCTGAGAAGGGACCATCCTTTTCCATTTTGCTGAGACTAACCGGGGAAGCCCACTATCAGTCGCCAGGAAAAGCTCCTCTGGCCATTTCCAAGATAAACTATGAGCCTTGCGTATTCTTCTGGGGAGGAGATTTGTACTTTCTCAGGGATAGGGGTTCCTGGGGGCAAGCCCTAGATCCTATGGGTAGTTAGTTTGTTTATTTCCTCTGTGGACATAACTAGGTAAGCTATGCAGGCCCTGCCTCAGACTTGGCAAACAAAGACTCACTGCAAGCGTTTGGGGAGTCAGCCCCTCAGTGCCACTGGCACTCTTTTTACCACTTTCATTAAAGATCAAGTTGGACATTCTTCCTTTTTGTCTTCATTGGAATATCAGCCTCTTGACTTCATTAGACCAAAATATGGGGTTTCAAGAAGTGGGGGAAGGGCGCTGGCACACCTTGAAGCAGAGAGCAAGTGCTGCCTACTGACCCTGTGTGGGGCTGAAGCCTCGTGGATCTCCACTGCAGACAATGCATTTCAATTCTTGTCGTGTGCCTTTGTCCATTTGTATAAAGCAAAGAGCGCTGAGTGACAGCCCCAGTTAGCCTGCATGAGCAGATCCTAATAAACCCTCCCAAACCCCGACCTAAAAAAAAAAAAGCCACATGCCTGTTTGCCTGCGGCTTATTATTAAGACACCTTCTCAGCTTAAACACTTAAAAGCTAACCAAATGAAATGGCAATTAAGACTGAATTACCCCTTCTACCTCTGAGATGAGTCTGTGGGGCCAGCCAGTTCCTTCCTGTGAGATAGCCTAGACTTTGCAAAGCCTCAGTATTGCGGGTTTGTAGCCACTGCCACCCCCTCCAGGCACTAGATGACTTGGTGGGGGAAGCTGAATTTTGAACGAAGTAAAGCTCAAAAACTGTTTGAAAGTCAAGAAATCCACCGCAGAGATGGAGATAGGTGTGCGCTGCCTCCTTCCTGCCCTCTCTTTGTAAAATTCAACTTCCAAGCATTTAAGGGTTATTTTGGGGTAGTGGTATTCAAATACCTAGTCCCATTGCTAAATGGTCTGTGCCTCCACTGCACCCCCACACAGACTCACACCCTTACAAGCACTGTTTCCAAAAGGGAAGAAGAAAAACACAAAAGAAGGGGGAAAACGGGCTGGGTTAGGGACCGAAAGACAACATTTTACCTAAATGTAGAATCTTGTCACACGTCTTTATTCTCTTGCCTTTTTTCTAAATACATTGCCAGTTACACAGTTGCTTTAGGACAGACAGCAACTCCAGACTGTCCATCACCACGTTATTTATTTTAAAAGCTGCTGAAAAGTGTAAGCCACCACCTGGTTTTGCCTTTCAAGAAGGGAGAAAGAACCTAAATTCGATGTAAATATGGAAAGAGCAGCATTGTTTCCACTTAGGCAAAGGCAGACACCCCAGTCTGGGCAAAACTGATTCGGATGGTTGTTGGAAAAAGCAGCTTTCAGCATCCAGGGAGTGGAACCAATAGGAAGGAACACTTACCCATATAAAAGGAAGCTTTAATTAATATATAGTTCTATCTCTAATATACATACATGGGGACTCGATCTCTATATTCACAATAAAATGTGTGCAGTTGCTCTCCACAGAGATGAGTCCCCACCTCAGTCGGTATAGAAAAGCATGATAAAGGTTGGAAAAAATGGATAAAAATGTTGAAAGAACCTCCAGTTCCTTATTAGGCGAAGATACAATATTTATTCCTTGTCTCCTGGGATAAATCTCTTCTGCCTATTGTCCTCCCAGTTCTCAGTGCTGATGCTTAATTTTCAAAACTTCTATATTACCAAGGGACCTACGACATCAGCCAAAGAAATACTCAGCAAGTACAAAATCTGTTCCAGGGAGCTGCTTTTGTGCAGAGGGAAAATTTTGTTCCTACAGGTTTTTAAGTGGGTACGAGGCAAGGAGCTATCTGATCCGGGCAAAACCATTACAATTTAGAGCTCTATCTATAGAACATTTTTTTTCCTTAAAAAAAATTGGAAAATACAAGAAGTTTGGATTTTTTTCCCGATTCTTTTTTTGGAGGGGGAAATTGCATCGTAAGCTTTCGGAGAAACCCAACATGTCAACTACCTTTCCGGGACTAGTCCACGATGCCGAGGTATTATTACTTTTTTTTTTTTTTGAGCGCGCGTGTGTGTGGCGGCGGCGGCGGTGGCGGCGGCGGTGGCAGCTTCCCCTGTCTCTAATCTATATTGGACCGTTATGTTTAATTATAATCTGGCTTTCGGGGGAAGTTAAGGAAGGAAAGGGGAGAAAGTTCGTTATGACATCTGTCGCCAGGGAGAGCAACTCTCTGCCACGTTAAGAAACATTTGCCATAATGAGCGGGAAAACATAATCCTAATAATAAAGGGGGGGTGAGGAGAAAGAGATAGAGATGGGGAAAAAGATTCTCTGAAAGGCAAAGAAAAGGGACTGGTGGGGGGGGGTAGTAGGTGGACAAGGGGGTGGGGAACAACGCACCCCTTTTGGAATGGGCTTATTCAAGGCAAGGGAAGCAGAAAGAGGGGGTCGCATTCCCTCCCCCAAATGGCTAAGGATGAACAAATTGAAAGGTTTGCACAGACTGGATTTGTTTTTAATATGTGGCTAATGATTTTGAGCAGCCGGGGCCGAACATCTCGGCATGGCCAGGAGCGGAATTTCAGGGCTCAGTCTGGATGCGGTGGGAAGGCGCGGGCCAGCGCTCCCTGCGACTGGACTGGCGCCTCTGCTCCCGCGGCCCCGGAGTCAGTTGCAAACCTGGCTCCCAACGCCCAGCTCCTTGCATAAGTTGGGCAGGGGCTCTGTGTGTGTGTGTGCGCGCGTGTGTGTGCGTGTGTGCGTGGTGTCACCCGCACCTATATAGGGTGGGGGATTTTTTTCCGCTCTCTCGACTGTGAGGACGAGGCCGCCCACCCCCAGTTCGCCTGTTCGCAAAGGCTCCCTGGCAAAGGCGCTGAGTCCCGGCTTCGGCTTCCGCACTGCCGGAGCCTGGCGCGCTCGCTCTCCTTGGAGTGCCAGAGAACGCTTCTGGCTCTCGGAGAGAGGCGCCTTGGTTGCAAAATGACAAACCTCAAGTTTTTCTGTTCTCCCTTTTCCCCCTCTTCCTTCCAGATACGTCACGACGGATCAAACAGCTACCGTTTGATGCAGCTTGGCTGTCTGGAGTCCGTAGCCAATTCCACTGTCGCCTACTCCTCCTCCTCTCCTTTAACTTACTCCACCACCGGCACCGAGTTTGCGTCCCCCTACTTCTCCACTAACCACCAGTACACCCCGCTCCACCACCAGTCCTTCCATTACGAGTTTCAGCACAGCCACCCGGCCGTCACCCCCGACGCCTACTCTCTGAACTCGCTCCACCACTCGCAACAGTACTACCAGCAGATCCACCACGGGGAGCCCACCGACTTTATTAACCTGCACAATGCGCGGGCGCTCAAGTCGTCCTGCCTGGACGAGCAGAGGCGGGAGCTGGGCTGCCTCGATGCCTACCGTCGGCACGACCTGTCCCTCATGAGCCATGGCTCTCAGTATGGAATGCACCCAGATCAAAGACTCCTGCCAGGGCCCAGCCTGGGGCTGGCCGCCGCGGGAGCAGACGACTTGCAGGTAAATAAGCAAGCAGAGAATTTGTCCGCTCCCTCCCTTCTATGCCCACCCCCTCCCGCTCCATTAATGCTTTAATGCTCTGACTGTAAGCCATCTTCTTTCTCTCTCCCCTCCTCCCTCCTCCCTTCTTCCCCACCACACACACACATACACACACGGACTCACACGCACACGCACACACACACAGCACTTATGGAAAGTTATCAAAACAATTAGGGAGGAGTATTTCCGTGCTGTCCCACTCACTGGATCCAGGCATTTCACCTGGACGTGCTGGCGTCCGGCCAGCTGCGGACCCCCACCGTGGGTCTGTCTTCGAGGAAGTCTTTTGTGAAAGGACTTTGTTTGACCCTGAGGGGGTGCGGTGGGGGAGATCCAGGAGGCTGCCCTTGAGCCAACTGGACTCAGAGTTAGACCCGATAAGTTGATGGCCAATCGCACCCTCGGTCTCTGTACTTTACAGGATCTACCCACGCCTCCCGGACGTTTGTCCCAAATTGAGCTTGTGGGGATCTTACTTGATAAGTGGGGGCTTGGTTTCTTATTAGAAAATTGTTGTAACCCTGAGCTTGAGTAGAAGTTTCACCAGATATATTTGATTGCTATGGAAAGTAAAGAATAGCATTTGGAAGCCTCGAAAATCCACCCTAATGAAAGAATCTGCACAACGCATTTCACCAGGGTTAGAATTGAGTTTAATTCTCTCTGCTGGATGTGCAGCAGCTGAATGATTCACAACTTTATATTTTTATTTTCAGGTCATTACGTTTTACATAAGATGAAACGCTTAAAAAGATAGAAATGAGGAAATAAAGCAAGCAAAAGAGAGAGAGAAAAGAAAGAGGAAAGGAAAATGAAAGAAGATAAGGAAGAAAGGAAGGTAGGAAGGAAGGAAGGAAGGAAATAAGAGAGAGAAAAGGAGTAAGGCAGGGAAGGAACTCAGGGTAGAAAGAAGAAAGGAATTCAGACGCTGGAGAGGCCCTCACTCACTCAGATGATCTCACTTTTACTTTTTCATAATATACTTTCGTAAATTGTTTGCCAACAATAGAATTTATAATTATGCAGTTGTATCGTCATAGGCACATTTCAAACAAATAAACCCACAAATGTCCAGTAAAAGAATTCAAAAGACCCAAGTTTGTATTTCTTTTTAGCTGAAAGAAAGTTCAGCTCTACCTGAGACTCCCTCCTTTCCCAGTCTGCACAAAGCTGGCCACCTTCTGCACACTCTCCACTAGAAATGGAGAGATATTCCAAGAGCACAAGTTGGAGACGTGAGAGATCCCTTGTTGCGCACAGAAAATCTTTTCCCCTCATTTACCTCTGAGCCAGGGATTGTTTTTAAATTAAAGTGAAAGCCCTTACAGTTCCCTCAAAGAGCCATAGTTGCAAGACCGGTGAAGAAGAGAAAAGATTTGGATCCATAAACCTTGACTTTCTAAATTTATATTCACAAAATAATTTTATACGCTCAGGGCATTTTTACATTTTTCACAAGGATCCCCTTATGTCTCAAGGGGGAAAAAAATCTGCCATTCAATGCTTAGCTCAACTAAAACCTATTTACTCCTTTTAATAGCCGCGTCTGCTGCTGATTTTTTTGTATCTGTACAAATTTTTTTTCTGTGCTAGGCACAAAGCCGGGCATTTTTCAAAAGAGGGGATTAGAACATTTGCAAGCACCAGACAAAGAGCGAATCCCATGCAAAAGGACACCGTAGTTTATCCAATTTTCAACTTAGTGCCATTCAACTGGTCATTTATGCAATGTCATCCGACCAAACAACATGTTTTACTTATGAGGGGGAAAAGTTTGTTAAGTGAAGGGACCAAGATTTGTTGATTCTAAGAAAATAAACACATTAATGGTGCGCCAGAGAGAGGGAGGGAAAGCAGTTCAATCCCTTGGAGAGGTTTGAGGCCCTTTACCTTCTACATTTCAGATATTTTGAAACCTTTTCTTGAAACTATCTCTTTTTTATATACTTAATCTCCCTTTCCCCTTTTATTACTCATTCTGAGGCAATATCACTTGTACTGCGGGGACACTTCAAGACACTAGAGGAAGCAGAGTTGGTGCATGATATCTGCGTATATCTTTACATAGATAGAGACATACGTGCCTCTATCATAATCTGTATCCATATTTATATGTTTAACTACCTATCTATGAATGTTATGTAGCAAGTTCATAAATCTAGCAAGTTATTTTCCTCCACTCTTCTTGGATCAAGTTGACAAAATGAAAAAGAAAGAGTCATAGCTACTTTTAAAACGAGAAATGGGGAGGGAGCGTGTGGGAGAAACCCGTCTCTCTCCTTTTATTCCTTTCTTTTTAAAACATTCATCAGCATATGCCTCATTTCAAATGCAACAAATGTAAATATACTTTTCCCTGCACAGAATTTTAAGTGAAAGTCCAATGGTTTGGAGGGCGGTCTAAGTCTGCCTAACAGATGCAAACAGTCTTGTGGCTTCAGTTCCATCTTTGAGTCCCCTAAAAAGATTTGCTATGGCCAACAAAGGAAACTGTCACACCTTTTCCCATCACCGCTTTAATTTATGCTCAGTCTCCAAGTTTTTTTTTTCATATTGATTTGATAATCACTTTAAGGCAGAACATTTAAAATAAGAAAGAGCTCGTGAGTAGGTTGAAAAGGGGGGTCTTGCAGGCCTGCCTCAATATGGTGAAAATGGGGAGGCGAAAGGGAGCCAGGGTTGTAAAGGTTGTTTTGTAAAGTGGGTTTTTATTATGCACCGACTCTCTCCGCATTTACTTAACTCTTCACGGGCTGTTGGGTAGGTTAACACCCTTCAAGGCCTCTTTCATGTCCAATACCTCGTTTGTTTGTAAAGGAAAATGAGCCTTTAACACATTTCGATTCAAAAAAAAAAAGGACAGACCCAGAGAGAAATTTTGATTTTTCTTAACCAAAAATCAGTCAATCCTTTCTACCTTTCCAGTTTAAATGATTCCTCAATCCATTAGGAGCTTGAAGATCTGCAGTGAGTGACCCAAGGTGTTTCCTTCATAAGGCCCATTTGAGGTAGCATATAGGATGTCCCTACATTTGGGGTAGAAGAGAACCTCCAGAAGATATCTTGAATCCTGCATATGAAACAGCTCCTCTGAGCCCCCAAGAAACCCACACTCCCAGACTTGACACTCTAGGTGTAATTTGCTCCACTCAGAAAGTGCTGAGTATACACCGTGTATATATGTGCTGTGTGCCTTGATGGGGACTCAAAGGGCTTCTCATTCTCTTATGCCAAGATGAAAGACTCTCAGGCACTTTGAAGTATAATATTGTGTGGTGATGTAAAATGCATACCTTAAGATTTATACAACTTTTAGACTGTGGTTTTTCTTGAGTTTTTTTTTCTTGAAATAGTGTTTGGTGACAAGCTTGCCTCAGCTCAATGTTTGCTTTAAAATGTCTACTGAGATGAGGCTCGGGGATGGGCCAATTTAAAAGACTTCACCCACGTGGTCATACCTATCAGTGTCTATTTGAGTGATTTTATTTATTTTATTTTTTATTAAGGGCTCTGTGGAAGCCCAGTGTGGGCTTGTTCTCAATGGCCAAGGTGGAGTGATAAGAAGAGGTAAGTCACAACGTGTTAATCCTAAACATTCCTCTTTTATCTGTTACATCGTTTTGAAGATCTAGTGGTGCTTTTAAACATCAGATCCCTCTGATGATTAAGAAAACAATTATTCTTAGTGAATTGTTCTAGTCCCACACAAGCATACCTACATTAAAAAGTCTCCCTTCTTCCACTGAGGCCTCGACCCAGACTATGCCCAAAAGACTTGTGATGGGAGACATTTGCTGCTCCTTACAGAACAGCGACAGAATCAAAGTTAAAGACAAAAAAGAAAAAAGAAAAAGAAAGGAAAAGGGGAGGAGGGAAGCTTCTCACACACCCCCTTCCCCCAACATCAATACGACATCCTCAAGCACAATTTCGGGTCTCTTTTAGCCCTAAATGTGCCAGCCACAGTCTGGGTGTTTGAGGTGATGGTGTTAGCTGCTTGAGGCTTTGAGAGATTCTGTGAAAGGCCAGATCATTGAGGCTTTAGGAGAGGCTAATGAAACACCAATATTGTAGCTGCCCTAATTTTTCTAAATGTCCAGAACATTTCTTTCTTCAAGAGACGGTGGGAGGAGGAGGTGGTGTTAACTGTACTGGATAAAGCTTTCTTGTTCCCATCTGTTGAGGAAAACATCTGAATCCAGAGTTACCCATGGAATCAGAAGGGGAGGGAAGGCAAGGGGAAAGAACTGTTTAGTTCAGGTGCTAAAGGGGGCTGCATCTCATATGTTCCATTTTGACAAAAGGTTTTGAACTATGACACTCTCAGGGCCTCAAGGCAGTGCAGATTTTGTTGGCTTCCCCACTTAACTGTACCCAGAGCCTCTGAAGTTTATTTTTCCTAGCAAGCTGAGTAACCCGAGGAGCATGCAAGCAAGAGGGACCAGCTGTTATCCCAACTTCATACGAATTAATAAGACGTGGCCTATTCACCAAGACTAATTCCTGCTCCAGGGCCGCAGTTGTCTTTAGTAACCTAACCACTAAAAACTGAGTCCCTTCTGATGATATAAAAAAAGTCCTGCATTCCCTTCCCATCTCTTTCAAAGTTTCTTGAAAATTTTCCTTTTCTGGAGAGAGTCATATACTGGTAGAAAGCAGCAAATTACTTCATGTAAAAACTGGAGATTTCTTAACCTGATGCCCGATGTGAAACTCACTCCATTTAAGTTGAAGAGGAAGGAAAACAAAGGATGCTTCCCTTTTGGAATTTGGCTATTGTCATCGTGGGTTTGGAATTTACATTAAATTTAAAAGAGGTCAAAACATAAAAGAGCTATTCAACTCTGTTATTTACCTGATGGAAATTTAAAGTATAGTTTAAAAAAAAAAGGAAAAGGAAACAACTACTGGTATTGCTTCAGAAAGATTTTTCAAATGAGCAATATTAAGTTTGCCAGCCCAGCTACTGCTTGGCTATATTGAAATAACACAAAATAGGCCTGAGACTGGTGAATGTTGAAATAAAATACACAGTTGGAGGAGGTAAACAACAACAATAACAAAATACACAGAGAAAAGAGGACCAGATGAGAGATGCCGATTAGGGTTTGTATGGGGCTTGTAAAACGAAAAGGTGAGACAGAGCAAACCAGGCGCACAGAGATGTCGGTGGTGCTGAAGGACAGCGCCACTAATTAGGGACCAGAGCCTGCTCCTCCCAAAGCCCGGCTCCAGCCACTGTGGTTTTGCATTCACTTTCGAACCAAAATCACATTCTCAGACGCTTTGAAATTGCACTTGAGCATACAGTAGCTGACAGAGGGTGGAAATTATTTGAAGCCAAGGACAGAAGCTGGAGAGGAGGCAGCAGTAGAATCGTTGAATTTCTGGGTGACGATGTAGGGGACACCCTTCCATCTTGTCATCCCATCCCTTCAAGAAAAACCAAAACTCTTAGGTGTCTACAAGGTGCAAGCTGTGGTTTTACTTTGTCGGGGCTATAGAAATAGTCTCCCTTAAGAGATGCTTTATTGTCCTTATAGAATTCGGTGCCCATTTGTTTCACCAACAAATCGTCACTGAATGTGCTATTTTAAACCAAATATGGATCTCATAGGAGAATAGCTTAGCTTTAAAGAGAAAGGGAACAGTAACTTGGGGTTTATGCTTGCATCCTTTAACTAAACTCTAATCCCCCACTTGGAAGGAATTCAGAATTTAGCTGCTGAGTTGATTCTGTTTCACCTATCAGAGAAAGGAAAAAAAAAATAAATCAGTTAACCTGGTTGAGCCCTGGAGAGAAGGGAGTGTGTCTGAAACAATCAATGGTCTTGACAATTCACAAGTAGATAGCAAGGAAGTGTTATCTTAAAAGGAGGTGTATGTTCTGCGGAGCTGCCTGGTTCCTGGTCCCGGCCTTCCTGTTTTTAAAGAAATGCTAAGGGAAGCCTCTTTTCTCTATAGTCACGGCAGTGCACACCCCTGATACAATAACTCAGATCAACTTTGTTCACCAAAAATCTGGAGGACCTTAATTCAAGCACCCTGCTACACAGTCATACCTCATGTAAACAGATATTGTCTAACAGCCTTGGATAAGAATGTCTCTATTCCAGTCTCCACATAAAGCATCGTTTCTTGAAAAGCATATATTTTCACCATTTTCTCTCTTCTGATAAATTCTCCGATAAATTTCCAGAATTTACGGGGGGAGGAAATAACTAGATTTCCCTTGCAAAGGCCCCTCCCCCCCCCAAAGGTTCTTCTTGAAGAAAGACACACATCTCTGTGCCTTCTCAGGGAGCCTGTCCTGGTTTGCGATGGTGTGAACGGGTGGGAGGTGGGTCTCGGTTATTTTTTTCCATTTGGCCACTTTTCACCTGTAAAGAGCAAGATATCACAGTCTTGACTCACTCTATTAAGGTGCAATTACACTGTTTTTGCCTGTAATGAAGGCCTGATAGCCAAAGAATGCGTGGGAGAGGGGACAGCAGCGAGGTAATTACCACCTAGATAAAATATTTGCCACCGCCTTGGAGGCGCAGGTCCCCTCGCGCTCACTCTCAGTTAATGGTGTGCGCGATTTTGCCCGCAGCTCCGCCACTCCAACCATCAGAACCAATAATCTTTACTTTACCCTGTGCTCGCGTATCGATAGCTTCTTTCGCCCGGGGCGTCGGCTTTGATATGTTAATATTACTGAGTAGCAAATTCTGCAGAGATCATATTAATGTTGTACGTACAGAGTGGAGCTTTGCCTTCGTTGAATATTCAGATACTGGGTTTCAAAAGACATCTCTTGAAGAAATGAGGCTTCTATTTACAGGAGTCGTCTGTGTTTTTAATCATTAAAAAAAGAAAGAAAGAAAAGAAAAGGAAAGGAGGGAAAACCCACTCTTCTTTTCCCTGTGAATCTTCTGAGGCTCCCCCAGGCCCCCTCCCTTCTGTCAGGCAACGTCCCTTTCATTTCTTTCTCTGAGGATTTAATAATAGGGGAACAATGTTGGTGACGATGATGATGATGAAGATAATGATGAACAGATCCAGCCTGGAGTTGAAGGGTAGGGGCAGAATTGGGGAGTGGGCTGTAGCCTTCAGGGGAGAATGGAAGTGGGATGAGAAGACTTAGCTTTTCCAAATGCGGGTGAAAAAAGTGACATTTTGGCCCTGGTCTCTTTTGTGAAATCGGATGGCAAACTGGAAAAAAAAAAAAGTGAGGGGGGAGAGGAAAAAATGAAAAAGTGAAGAGAGGCAGCGCCCTTGTTTCGCTTTGTGATCATTCTGCCTTGCAGCCCCAGGCTAATTTCAGAAGCTTAAATACCGCTATAGCCTCTGGGCCACGCGGAGAGGGAGCGACCCGGCCACCGGCAGGCAGGAGCTCTTTCCCGATTGCCCGTGGCTACACAAAATACAAACTACTTTGAATCAAAACATTTTGGGGGAATTAATATGACCTGAACTTTGCACGTTTTAAGAGAGCTAGAGTGTATCAGATCGCTTAGAGGTGACTAGCACACCAAAGTGGAGGCGTTTATGCTCGTTACAAATACTGTCAGATCTGATTTAATTTCTTTAAAAAAAAAAAAAAAAAACTTCCTTGAAAAGGCCCCGTAGCTTCAATTGCCCGTTCTGTTAAGAACATGTAGGTGGACTTGACCGCCTTCCCTTTCGCTGCCCTCATGGCGGCCCTCAGGCTGCTTGTGCAACCTGGATGCACTTTCTTTTGCTGCTGCGGGGTTCACCAGGCCCTGAGCCTTGGACCCGGTTCGCTCTTTCAGCTGCTCCTGGAAGAAGTAAGATTGGAGGAGGATGGGAAGCCTTGTTTCTCTTCCTTTGTCGGCGCCCCGGCACTGGAGAGTGGCTACCCGGATTCTCCACCGCAACTGGCCCAAACTCATCGCTATGGCTCATCCATTGTAGTGAAAATAGAGCTAAAAGTACACCTGGATCCTCCCCTGCCTTAGTTCCCAGAGGCAGATCATGCAGATTTGAAATCCATTTTCCTTTATCTAGAGGCTGGTTTGTTTGGAATCTTTGGGGGGTGGGGGACGGTCAGGGAAGGGGAAACTGCCTTCCCGTAGCCCACTGCCTTCTCTCTAATTTCTTAGGGCTTTGAAAATCATCAAAAGTCAAACCTCTCTTTGCATTGAGGGATGGGGATTAATTCCCCCCCCCCCACGCACACTGTTACCCACCCACCACTGCACTAAACTAGCGGGTGTCCTGGAACAGACCTCCCTTTCTTTTGTTCTGCCTGGCATCTGCTCCGGGAGGAGCTCCTTCAGCCCTGGTAATCCAGTTATACCTGTAATGGCGTATACCCTTCCCCCAAACAGCACAATCCGTGGCTGAGAAATCATCAAAGGCCTACTCGATTGCAATTAAGCGCGCACTCCTTTGCTATTTGATTATGCTTAGTATCTGCAGCTGCGGGTGGAGGGATACCATGGGGGAGGAGGATTAGGAAGGGCAAGAGGCTACAGGGGAAGCAGCGGAGAATAATTCTACCCACCCAGTTTACACCCGCACCTCGCAGAAATGCAACCTTAGAACAAACAGGGACAGGAAACTCTTGTAATCGCTTACACATTTTTAATGTGTCAGAAAAAACGAGCGATCACTGGAGATGAAGAAGGGGAGAAGAAAAATCCCTGCCGTTTGTATTTCTTTCATTTGAATTGTAAACATCTGTTTGGCTGTAAGGCGAACAGAACATTTATTTTGCTCTCAAGATTTGGTCTAATTATGTCAACATCGACGCGGCGACGAGCGGGGCGGCGCTGTGGCTTTGGAGAGGCTGCGCGCAGCGGCCGCCGCCGGAAGCCCGCCAGGAAGTATGGATCGCACCTGGAGAGCGCGCAGGGCGTCTAGCCGCAGCCAGGTGTGTTCCAGAGGGGGCGGAGGCGCAGAGGCAGATTTAGGGAAGCCCTGGGAGCCTTGGTTCCTTAGAGACAGCCTGGGCTGTTTCCTCTGACCTAATAGCGGGGGATGAGAAGAGGAAGAGCTTACCCAGGCGGCAGTGCTTGGCTTTCCCAGCCATTTGCAGCTTCACGGCTTTCACCCTGAGACCTGGTCTGGTGGCTTTTTCTCAGGTTGATGAGCGCGCTGTGCAGCCATTTTCCCTTGCACCTCCTTACAACTTGGGGACATAAGTAGAGCAGGTGTGAGCATTTTCATTTTTCGGATGGACAGACTGAAGCCTAGGGAATTCCTAACTAAGGTTGCATGGGTTTCCAGCTTGCCAAGTTCTTACCTGTAGCCTAGTACTAATCCCACAACCCAACACTGTGCCTGCAGACACAGACCAGAAGTCCCCAGCTCCACCAAGAAGAATGTAGCCCCATCCATGCTTGCGGCTATGTGTATGGCCGCTGAAGACCTGCATCTGTGTGCCTGGTTTTGTCACACTCCTAGGAAGTCTCCAGTTGACTTCTTCCTGTAGCTATTATGAAGTTATTCCTTTTATGAAATCCATGTCCTAGACAAGAGGCCTTGAGTAAATTTTGATTTCTAACCCTGTTACCATAGCTACCCATCAGAATTTGCAGTATCACTGGAAATATAAAAAATCCTATCTCCAACTTTGAAAGTAGTGACCTTCATGGAGGTATTTCTTCTGTGAACTATGCATGGAAAAAGAACTCTTGGAGAACTTCTGCATGATTACCCTGGCTGTGGCATCAAAGCCATTCTGATCTAGCTAGATCTAGAATGAATATCTCACAATTTCAATAGGAGCTGCCATGAGCAATTTCGACTGGTAACACTGGGATGGCTACTGAACATCGCTTGGTGTGGTCCTCTATTTCATGACTTTCCTTCCTTGCAATTTCATTGTTACCATCTGTAGTCTAGAGTCCCTTACAGAAGAAACCCCATGTCTTTGGTACCTTCATTCCAAAAGCAGAATTCTAGGTATACTGACCTGTTAATTTTTTCTACATCCCCCCCCCAAAAAAAAGCCATTGAGAAGAAAGATAGCAGGTTCCCCATGTTGCTGTAAACTCTACAAGTTGCCAAATCTTTAGCCAGAATGAGAGAGTTCCCCAAGGCTGCAGCAATGCCAACTATCAAAGCAACAGAAATTCCCTTTAAAGATGCTGTGACATAAAAAATAAAAGACCCTAGAGTTGATGGCTAATCCTGAATACAAAATAAATCCTTCAGGCAATTTGTGTGTGCATAAAGCTTACTCTTAATATGCGGCCAGTGTAACTTACCTAATAAATGCCTATTTGAGCATAAGCCAAAACCCAACCTGGACGTAGGAGAGACTCAGGGGCCGAGGAAGTTAGCACATGGATTCAGTGGCTTCTCTGGGAACAGCTCATTTTCAATACTTGGGGTTCGCTTTGCCTAAAGGGGGCCATTTTCCAATGGGAAAGAGCATGATTTAACTCTTTCTTTTACAAAAAGAATCTCCCTGTATTTGTTCGAACACATTGAAGATTAGTGAAGAAAGGAGAAGTCTGAAATTACGTCGTTCCCTTCCCTTAGTAGCCCCCCCAAATTAAAAACCCCAAAATACAGTCTACTCAAGCCTTCTCCTCTCTTACTCATAGTAAACTTGGAACCAATTGGTAAGATTCCTGTGTCCTCAATTGTATACTTGCTAGTGTGCAAGAGAGGGTGGTTTATGTAAGAATATAAATTTGCTTATGATTCATAGTGACTTGCGAGTAGAGGCCTGTTTTTAGAAGAGAGCTATTGGATATAGACATTTGTTTGTTTAACATTTTTGTTTCAGATTGACCTATATCCTGAAGTAATCAGTCACGATTCTCATAATATTACTCTAAAACCGATTCATTGTACCTATCTTGCATTCACGTTCATCACAGCTTTTGAGAATTCATTTTAGAGCTTATTTTAAAAATGTATTTTGCATCTATCAATACAAAGTGAAAGCATGAACAAAAGTGAAATGGCAGCCTCAGTTCCGAGAATTTGGGAAAATATTTTTATTGTTATTGCTATAATCTATCTAGCTAGATCTAGAATGAATATCTCACAATTTCAATAAGAGCTGCCATGAGCAACTTCAACTGGTAACACTGGGATGGCTACTGAACATCGCTTGATGTGGTCCTGATTTGATTTGTCCTTGTTCTGATTTAAAACTCTCTGGGAATGCATAGTGGGGAAATACAGGAGAATTTGTGTTTCTAGCTCCTTAATCAAATGTTTGCACAGTTTTCCAAGTTTTCATGGTGTTGGCTGTAAGTTTAAATCCAAGAAATAGATTTTAATTTGACAATTGAGATTATGATCTCTTGGATTTCAGGGCAAGTTTCTAGGCACTGGCATGGGGGCTTTGGCCAAGTGTAGGGGAACCAAGTTCGAGGCTGGAGATAGTTGGCTGCCCTGACATTCCCACTCTCTTCTCTCCTATTCTGAGAGGGCTTTGAAGCATTTAGCCTGGGAACGCTTAGAGAGAAAGACTTTGGTCTCAGTATTTTCAGGGGAAACTTGGGTGGTGATATGAGTCATTCCAAAAGTTTTGATATTCATGAATAATTAAGAAAAGTTAAATCGTGTTAATGGAAATACATGAAGCCCTCTCAGCAACAGCAATAAGCCAAGCAGGTACAAACTTGCATGGATGAATCAGAAAGGATGCTGTCGACTGTGTTTCTTGGAAGTAAAATAATGGACCATAACACAGTCTGTCTCAAAACTTTTGTAGTGACCCAAATAAATAAGCAGTGGGAATTCCAGAGAGTACAGGGGTTAAAGACATTGTTAAGAGTGGGCTGAGGTTGCCTTGCTCTCCTCTTCCCTCTCCTCCCCAGGTCGGGGGTTCCTTTGTCTTTTTAAATGTTCTCCCAGGTTTTTTCCACCAAGATCCCAGCACACGAAAATCCAAAACCAAAAACTCCACCCATGCAACATTTCACTCGTGCTGCTTAGTCAGGGAGGGTAAGAGCCACTTGAGATGCAAGTGGTGAGTCCTACTCCTGTGCTTCTCAAACTTTAATGAGGACGTGAATCATCTAGAAGGCATGTTAAAATGCATATTCTAGCTTGGAATGTCTGGGGCTGAGCCTGAGATCTCATACTTCTGTTAAGTTCATAGGACTTCTGTTAAGTTCATTGCCCATACTTTGAGTAAAAAATACTTTGGTCAACATTCATCTGCCTGTATGTCTTCTCTTATCCATGCTTTCCGCTCTTGAGCCTTTTTTAGAGATGGGTCTTAAGATTGCTACCAACAGAAGAAATCAAAGGCAGCTCAGAAAAGCCAGCCTTGAATTTGAATTTGTCACTGAACCCTGAAAACTCTGCCTTCAGATTGCTCAATGCACAAGGAGGCAGCCTTTGATCCCAAGACCATAGTCATCATGCTACAAAGGTGGACATCAGCTTAGGACTTTTTCAGTGGATGAGGAATTGGGCAGGAAGAAATTCTCCCTGGAGATTACAACATTTATGTCTTCAAGACTGCTTCAGTTCTCATTCAGTTGTGCAGGGATAGAAAATGTGCATTGTGATTCCTGGAAATGACTAAAGCTCCAGGGGCTTGCTGGACCTTGGAGACAGAAAGCTCTGTTCCAGGAACCCTAGCGTGGCAAAATTGCATTGGTAATTTTGGTGTTAACAGTTACCTATCTTCTTTCCTCCCTAATAACAATAATAACAATTACAACAATATTATGGACAACTACTATTTATTAAGTGTTATTGTTACTGTGTTCTAGTTCTTGTGCTCTACCTGTCCATGTGTGCTGATACTGAGGGCTGGCATATAGTATGTGACCTTTGACACCTGTATATGTTGGAAATTTCTGCAAATGGGCAAATCCCCAAAAAGGATCTGGGATTGAGTGACTGTGGTATCTTAAGATGATAGATGAATGAAGGAAAGGAGATGGCAGTTTTTAAAAATACTTTGGAAAGGGCAGTAAGTGGTGGATAAAATGTTTCTATCGTGTATGTGTGTTTATGTATGTGTATATATAAACACACAACCATGGATTAATAATACCTACCCTTTGTGGCATTGGAATTCGGGTTTTTAATTAATTTCTTGCTGAAGATGTCACACACTGGTAAGCCAGTGTAGGATGACAATTTTCTCTAAAATCACAATTATAACCCTGTTTTATATGTGATACTGGGAAGGTACAACCCTGAGTAGTATTTGAAAGGACGTGTTCAGAGCAGCTCCCTGGGACGATCTGGGGGATGTGCAAGTACCGTTCTTATCATGTATTCAGGATCCAGAGTCGGCTCCTGATAGTAACAGCCTCTCATGTGGTTACCTTCTCTTACTGTCACTAACATGTCATATGCTTTTATCCCCCAAGGTGGCACCTGTGTGGTCAACCCCACAGACTTGTTTTGCTCTGTTCCTGGTCGCTTGTCCCTTCTCAGTTCTACTTCCAAATACAAGGTGACCATTGCTGAGGTAAAGAGGCGCCTCTCACCACCTGAGTGCCTCAATGCTTCACTCTTGGGAGGCATTTTGAGAAGGTAAGACTGAGGTGTTTTCTAGCACTGTGTGTATGCTGCCTGCTCTGACACCACACCCGCAACCCTCAGCCCGTATGTCCTCCATCTGATGTTGCATTCTCCACCTGGTGAAGTCTTCTGGTAATTTTTATCAGAATGGTGAAATTTCAAAACCTAGTTTTTATTTGTTTTTGGACAGAGCAAAATCCAAGAATGGGGGCCGCTGCCTGAGAGAGAAACTGGATAGGCTTGGCTTAAACTTGCCAGCGGGAAGACGGAAAGCGGCCAATGTCACCCTCCTCACTTCCTTAGTCGAAGGTAGGACTTTTCAATTCAGTAAACTAATTCCGGAAGGTTTGAAATGCTTTGAAATTCAGGCCTGTCACATTATACTGTTTCATTCTTTTCCGTACTGTAAAGCAACACAGTTAACATTACAGTTAATCAATGTCCTGATTAATCTTGACAATGATGATTAAATTAGACTTAGGCTAACACTTAAATAATTCATAAAATATTATTTAATTTGCTAATCTTGGCATGATAGAGGAGAAGTCAATGGAAGATTTAAGTACTTCTTCCAGTATTCCCTAAATAACAGTCACAAGAGAAACTAGCTGTGCTATTATTATTTTTATTATTGTTTATTTTAAAGTTTAGAGAAATCTGGCTTAACTCATTATAGCCAGTAAAGTATGATCTACAAGATAAATGATCCTTTACGAAGAGTTCACAGAAGCCTACTCATGATACTGAGTCTGAAATCACATTGTATTAATCTTGGTAAACATCTCTTCAAGCA
>NW_003852664.1:247368-253246 GCF_000181295.1 Otolemur garnettii | reverse complement strand
AAAGTGAAAGGCAGGGGCCTTTTTGGCCACGCGTCACATGAACACACCTATGACACTTTTCTTTCATCCATTACTTGTCTATATGGTTCTATTAGAAGTGATAAGTGAAGCATAAAATAAAACATCTGCTAGCATTTTTCTACGTTATCACTATGTAGCATTTACTGCATAACATTGAGAAGTCGTATGCTCTTGACATTCACCTTGGCAAAACTGCTTTGATGATTTTGCTCTTAACAGTAATCTTTGTTCTCTAATATGCAATGATAATAACAACCACAATAATAATAATGGCAAACAACATTTAATAAGCATTACTGTTACTGTCTTATAGGTTTTATGCTGTGTTGGCCTATGTGTGCTGATACTGAGGGCTGGCATATGGTAGAGTAATTTGACCTATCATAGCCCCATGTGGGTTGGGGTATCATAGGGGTAGAGCAAGGTAGAAAAAATGACTAATGGGTTCTAAAGGGAGACCAACTCCTGCTCATCTTAAATAAAA
Source organism: Otolemur garnettii (assembly GCF_000181295.1). Classification (NCBI taxonomy): domain Eukaryota; kingdom Metazoa; phylum Chordata; class Mammalia; order Primates; family Galagidae; genus Otolemur; species Otolemur garnettii. The sequence goes on along the minus strand of NW_003852664.1, from coordinate 252,741 downwards.
ACATCGGTGAAATTGTAGTTGTCTAAAAATATAATAAAACACTTGTTCATGTTATTATAGAGGGAATTTAAGAATCATATGTATGGTAGGACTTGCATGGTTCTCAAACCTAACTGCACAGTAGAATCAATGGAGAAGGTATTTTAGAAAGTGCTTGGGGCCCAGCTCTAGACCAATTGAAATCCAATATGGGAGTATGGTTCACACATTGATAGTCTTGCAAACTCTTCAGGTGATTCAGATGTATAATGATTTTTAAGTATCCTTGATCTAAATTTCCCCCAGATCCTTTCTACTACCCAGGATAGATTGACTATAAATTCCCACAAAATTGATAACTGTTGTGAAAATTAAAGACCTCCAGAAAGATTTTTCTCCACAGTGTTTATGAAAGTACTGGCCAATAGAAATGGAAAAGCCATAAAAGTGTATGTTCATAATCCCTCCTGTTGATTTTCATGGTAGCCAAGAGCACTAGGACAGTGGTTCTCAACCTTCCTAATGCCATAACACTTTAATATAGTTCCTGTGGGTCGCGACCCACAGGTTGAGAACTGCTGCACTCGGGTATCATGTGTGGAAGTCACTAATCTGTACTAACAGAAAGGGGGCAGGGAAAATACCTGAAATGCTAAAGTGACCTCTGGAGCCTTTCCATCTGCTCTTCGGCACACCTTTCTGTGTTCTGTTCATTCGGCCTCTGCTTGTAGGTAACTATTAACCTTGTCTAATGAAACTTAAAGATTTTATTTTCCCAAGCTACATCTTATCTTAACTGGATGCTTTGGAAATCCCCCCAAATCTTCTTAATATAGAGAAATAAATCTTTTATGGTTGAATTTTAGGCACTTTGATGCAACTGTAGCATAAACTGTATACATAACTGTAGCATGTCCCCATGTTTGGGGACAAAGGAACTTTCTGCATCCCTCAACTCCCCACATATTTTGACCCTCAAACTCACTCTCACACACATAATTTCTAAAGTTTTCTTACTATGTGCAATGTTCTGATATTTTTATTCTATCCCATATTTTTGTGTTCTTGTAAAGTACTCATTATAAACGCTCCAAATTTGTTTCACAACTCACTGCTGAGTCATGAATCATGATTCATGGTTTTAAAAAACTACAAGTTGTCCTGGGATGTGAGGAGAACCTGGTATTTGATGAAGCAGGACATTCCACCTAATTGAAATAGGCTTCATGATAACCCTGAGCTGACAAGGAGAGTGACCTCATCGTTGATGACTCTCCTTTATATTTTTAGTACCACATTTCAGTTGGGTTGCTGGGGACAGCTGATGACGCCTTTCTGGGCAGCAAAATGCCGTGTTCTACCCTGAACACATGACCCCAGAGTACGCAGATCACACTTCCCGGCAGCGTCCCTGGAACCTTGATTCTTTTTGAGCAAATATGTGTCTGATGTTTGTTCTCTTTCTACAGTTTTACTCTGTATAAATTTCACTATAGTTACTGCTTGGTGTTCACAAACTTGAACTGATCATATCTTTTGGTACTATTTCCCCCCCATCAAATATTTTTGCAAAAATCAGCAACTTTTTAGATTATTTTTTCAGAAATTCTAAAACTAGATTCCTAGTCATCTGAAGTTCTGTCAGTTTTTGTATACATCCATAGTTTTCTTGGAAAGAATGTTACTATTTTTCACGAGTTTTTTTTCCAACATCTCTCCTTTATTTCCTGGATTTTCCATATTAACACATGTGTTCATTGTATCACCAAGAGCTAGTAATTTAGTTCCTCTTTATTCTGTCTGGAAACTGCTACCTGCAATGTAGTCATCCTGCCATGACTATCTTTGTAGTTTCTTAGACATTGTTAAGGCCTCTATATTACTGGTGCTTAATTTGGTACTATATTGAGCACAAGAGAAAAAACATCCAATTAACTTTATTCTTCATAGACTTGACTTAGATAAATCTCATGAAGGTCAAATTGGTATGACTTTACAACACTTGCCTCTGCCTCTTTCTGGGGAAGATTTGAATACAGATTTGCCATCATAGACATTTTTATACAAATATCAATGAAGGAATTGTGTGGGGGGGGGACCCTAGGGGCTTTCCACGGAGACATGACATAATCTTTGTAAACATCCAATAAATAAACGCAAGTGAAATGCCTTATGGTGGCAATTCAAATTAGCAATTATTTGTTTTTCAAAAACAACTCTTGTCACTGATATGACGGGTTTTGTCACGATATTCCAAGTTTTCTATGATTGCTTTAGATTCTCAATAATTTTTAAAAAAGAATTTTAGAACTCATTTTACTATATTCCTTTTAAGTAAAGTCACTTTATTAATAGCTCCTAGCATCATTTTCAAATCCCTATATTAGGATCATTATTTTTACAGAGTATTTTAGGGATTTATAAAACAGAAGTTTTCAATGTAACTTATAATTCAAGAGATCACAACTTTTCTGTCACAAGTACTATTGTACATAGTAACCAATAGAGTGAAGAACTTAAGACTGACTTTTTTTTTCACCTGATAAAGTTGTTTGAAAAATAAACATTGTAGTAAGGAATATACATATATATTTGGAGTGGGGCTTTTTTGGAGTCTATATAATATACATATATTTAACCTAGAATGAAATAGAAATATTTGAATTGAGTCCCATGAAAGCAATACCAGATCGTACTCCCTTATTGCTCACATGTCTTCATCTAAGTTTTATTTTTTTTATTTTTTAAATGTATACAGTTGTGATTTTATTTTTTTAATTTATTTTTTATTAGATCATAATTGCATACATTAATTCTCTCATAGGATACAGTTTGTTGCTTCCATATGCAGTTTGGAAAACTCTCATCCAACTGGCTAACATAGCCATCATGTCTTTCTCATAATTGTTGCGTTAAGACATTTATATTCAACCTTTAGACAAATTCACATGTACCCTAAGGTTTAAATATACAGCTAAAGATTAGGTGCAACTTCTGTGCCTCACTTCATCCATTTCTCCTTGTTAGTTATATTACTGTGATTTCTCCTTTGTCCAATCTAGTTTCTATAATATCAAAGAGAGATCAGTCTAAAAAATGTAATGGCTTAAATTTGCTTAGTCCAATGCACTAATCTTCTTGAGCAGACATGGGGATAATTCTAGACTCTTCTAGAAGTAGAAATAATTCTGTCACTGGAAACATTAAAAAAAATATAGCCAATATTTTTCTAGTTCTAACACCCTCACCATGGGTTTGTTGCTTTTGAATTGGTGGCTTCACTAGCTGCCTCCTGTGTATTTGATTTCAGAACAATATTTGAAAAAATAAGGAGTCAATGACCTAGTCATTCCCATCCATCACCCTGTCCTCATCTGTGATTTTTCAAGATAGCTGACACTGTAGAGTATTGATAGAAGGAACTTCTGTTTGGCTGAGTGTGATGTTTCCTCGGTATGTTTTTCTGCATTTACAAAAGCTCATATAACATTCTCAGGGAGTGCCTGGGTTTGTGAAAGCACAGTTTACAAATAAATACCTTAGCTTGCAGTCTGTTGTGATAGGAGGTCAAATTCTGTGTGTGTGTGTGTTTGAACAGAATGAGACAATGAGAGTATAAATATATATCAGCAAAAGAAAGAGAAACCATACCCAGGTATTGTATATTGTATACAATTTCTACTCACTCTCATACTTTAAATTTTGTCACAGTTGCTTTTTTCTTTAGCTTTAAAATATACAGGCTGGCTCCCAAACCCTGACCTGCTTATGTTACCTCCTGTGACTAGTTGTGGCACTTGCATAATCTATTAGTCCTCTTTTGGCCTTTTCCCTGTGCCCTCTACCCTTAGAATAATACCATTTTTGAAACAGTGCCTGACTTTGGACTGGTTCCTTTTGACTGAGCTCATTTTCCTAACTATCTATAATGATGACAATGATATGAGCCATTACAAATTAATTCTCACATTTGCAGTGGCTTGACACAGAGCAGTTATTTCTCACTCATCGTAGGCTGATGTGGTTGTTCCTCATAAGGGGTCTTCCTTCTTGTCACTGTCTCATTTAGGAACTGGAGTTCTCCCGTCTATAGCTGTGCCCTTCAATACTCTATTCATTTAGCCCACAGATGAGGAAAGGCATGACGGTGAAAGTACACCACTCCTTACCCACTCTGGCCAGGAAGTGATCCACTTAACTACTATTTACATTCCAAAAGGACTAGTCCCAGACCCATACACAACTACAGAGATGAGGGTGGGATATGCTAGCAAAGTCTTCTCGGAAATAACTTTATCGTATGTAAAGAAAAAACAAGTTTGTGATGGTTTAGCCTCCATATTTACAATACTGTCTGCCCTGTGTGTCTTGTGTAGGATTAACTACGTTCCCATACAAGAGATACTTGGCACCAGGGTGTCACAGAGGCACTGATTAAAGATTAGTACCTGTCCTCTCGATTCCTTCTCCCTGAACAAAATTGCTGCTTAATAGTAAAATGGACTCAGATTTATAGAACTTTAGCACTGGAAGGAAATAAGATGGAGTAGTGTAAGATCAGAGCACAGTAAGGAAGAGTGTGGATTTTGGAGTCAAATAAGCTTGTTGGCACTCACTTCTGCTACCCACTATCAAGGAAGACACATGAGCTGTCTGAGCGTCAGTCTCCTTGTGAAAGCAGTGGTAATAATTCCTTCCTCATAAGGTGGGAGTAAGGATCAAATCAGAATGTTGGCAAAGCCCTCAGCATGGTGCCTAGCATAAAGTTAATGCTCAATAAATTATAGAGATTCTCAAATGAGAAAACGAAGGCCGAGTGAGATTGAATGTTCTACACAGGGCTGGACAACCGGTTACAGCAAGGACGAGAACTCAGGTGTGGTTTGCAGCACCCCAGTGTGCTTTCCATATAGACTGGCTTTTGTAGCATGGGCTACGAACAATTGCATTTCTGAGCTACTTCTGAGCTGAATGAAGGTAAAACCGAGGTATAGAAAAAAGTACCAATCCCTGACCCTGTCTTTCGCATTGGATTCGACCCCCACACACATCGCCACTAGGAATCCTGCACAAGTTTCTCAGACTTTCCTGTATCCAAGCTCCAAAATCTTTGTTCACTAGTGCAAGATTTTTAAATCCTGGTGAACCTTCTGCTGCTGCTCAATCCCTCAAAGTTAGAGGGACTTATGTTGGTTTATGTTTCTTTTCTGGAATAATTATCAGTATGTCACTGTGCTTTAACAAGGATTTCAGTTAGTTACAAGATTATCCAACAAAACCTCTGTCTTCCACTCCAGCCAAACTGCAAAGGGTAGTAGAAAGAATCCTGTCACTTTGTGTCACAGTCTGTCTTTCATCCTGAGCCTCAATAATTGCATGTCTATTAAACTAAGG
>NW_003852664.1:245066-246304 GCF_000181295.1 Otolemur garnettii | reverse complement strand
TGGCCTCAGTCCTGTCCTATTCTGAGCTCATTGTTCACTCTGCAAATGAAAAATGACCCTCACTTACAAGCAGGTATCTGCGTTCTTTTCCTAGTGACTTTCTTTTCTATGATTCTTCCCTTTCAAAGTTTGTGGCTCAGCAAATGTACTTTTCAGACACTCAGTGTACACTTTGTGGCACTGTTCACATTTATCAAAATTCATAGGTATGCTAATCAAATAGGCTGGGATTAGTCCTGGGGAAGTCTAACTCCTACTGAATGACAGTGGAAGCCTTGGAATGGCCATTGTTTAATTTAGAACAAATATGTGAGTCCAGAATTACATCTAAGAACAGGACAGGGAGTAATTTTTCTTTTTAATTAATGTAATTTCAGATAGATAATGCAAAGAATGGTACAAAATTCAACAGTTACACAAAAGTATACAGTAAAATATGTCCTTTTCACTCTGTTCCCCATCCAGTTCCCCTTTCAGAAGAAAGCTAATTATTAGGGTCTCGGTTTCCTTCTAAGGGTACATGTGCATATGCATTTATTTTATTTTCAAAAGAAATAACATTCTTTTTCGCACTTTATTTTTTTCACACTTTATCTTAGTGTTCACTCTTTTTTCAGTGTTTGCAAGTTATTCCTTCTCCTAAACATATTATTCTACTACATGACTATGTCATACTTTCTTTAACCAATCCTTCTGAAAATCGTACAGGAGTTTTTAGTGTTTGGCTATTACAGACAGTGCTGCAATGAGTAACCTTATACTTACCTAAGTAATTCTTTAGACAAGCAAGTACATCTATTCGATGAATTCCCAGGAGTAGTGTTGCTTAAAGGGTATTTGCATTTGTAATTTTGGCGTATTGTTGTCTGACTGTTCTCAGTTCAGGCGGTACTCTGGTTGTGAACAAGACAGCTTCTGTAAGTTTGTTCTTAAGTTGAATTTGCATGCAAGTAGGAACAGGCACATTTACCTATTACTTGTAATATCCTCTGTAAGTGCAAGTCAGACGTCAGTCAGATGTTTGAATTCAGGGCTGCCTGTAGTGGTTGGAAATTTACAATTTATCAGCAATAGGGTAAAAAACATTGAGGTGATAGTACATTCTTGTATTCTAGCTTAAATAAGATGCTACAATTTTTGATCTTTGATAATTTGGTTATTAAAGAAAAGTTCCCTCTATTATGAAGAAGATTTAGCATATTGTTAGACTTTTGTGAGCTTTTTTATCTATTGATTTA
>NW_003852664.1:240718-244377 GCF_000181295.1 Otolemur garnettii | reverse complement strand
TCTAACTACATTGTGGGTTTTAATATGCTTCAATCTCTGATCCATCTGGACTTTGTTTTGTTGTTACATGCATAAGTCCAAGTTTTTTTTTTGTTGTTGTTGTTGTTGTTGTGATTTTGTTTTTGTTTGTTTCTTGGTATTTTGTTTAAGCTAGAGTCTTACTCCATTGCCCTAGGTAGAATGTTGTGGTGTAATCATAGCCACTGATGTCTCAATAACCTCAAACTCCTGGGCTTAAGTGATCTTCTTGCCTCAGCCTCCTGAGTAGCTAGGACTACAAGCACCAGCCATGACATCTGGCTATTTTTTCTATTTTTAGTAGAGATGGGGTCTGACTCTTCCTCAGATTGGTCTCAAACTCTTGAGCTCAAGCAATCCACTGGTCTCGGGCTCTCAGAATGCTAGGATTGCAGGCATGATTTTGTTACTGGTTTTTTGCCAGTTGTCCCAACACTTTTTACTAATAATCCATCTTTTCTCTACTAACTTGAAAAGAAAACTTCATCTTATGCTAAACTCCCCTTAGAAATATATAGAAAGACTGGTGTCTTTATTGTTTCCCTAACAATACTATCTCTACTGCCATATTTCCTTGTTTCTCGAATTTATACTGCATCAGCCAAATAAGGCAGAAATCATCATGTAAGTAGCCCACTAGACAGAGGCTCTTTCCATTTAATATTAACTTGATAGTGGCTGCCTTTCCTTTGGATAAATTACAGAATCTTTATATTTGGGGAAGATGCATAGTTCATCTCTACCTAATGAATTACTCAGTCTTTGAGTGAATTACATTAGGAGCTTTAAAAAAAGGCACATGCCAGGAGGTACCTGTAGCTCAAGGAGTAGGGTGTTGTCCCCATATACCAGGAGTGGTGGGTTCAAGCCTGGCCCCTGCCAAAACTGCAAAAAAAGAAAAAAAATGCAGATGCCCTAGCACCAGAAATTAATTGATAAATGGATAAAAAGCAGACTTTTTTTTTAAAAAAAAAAAAAAAGCAATTCCCCAGAATAAGAGAATAGCAAGGGTGAGAAACCTTGACTTCAAGTATAGTCTATTTTATTAAATGGCTCCATTGATATGGTAATACATTCTATTTTTCTTTTTTCCATAGTTTTCCTGTGTAGGTGTGTACATATTTAATTTTTTTTTAGCAAGTCTCTTTTGCTTTAGTTTTTCATGAGTTTCTTTGGCAGAGGTGCCTCACAAGACTATTGTCATAATTAACAAATAAGGTATTTGAAGGTTTTTTCATGTAACAAGAGTTTACTGAGTATATTGTGAATCTAGGGCTATGCTAAGTGCAGGATACTGAATGGGGAACCAGACTATCACTTTGAAAAACAAAGCGTTGGTGTTTGAACAAAATCATCATTAAACTAGTGAAACTGCGCATTATAAGGCGCCTATCTATGCCATAGATTGGATAATGTTTAGTGATAGAGAGCAAATTCTTCTAAGAATAGGTTGGGAAACCTATAACAGATACGTGTACTTGGTCTTTCAGCTCTAATGTTTACTAAAGCTTGGTATTATAAGATAACTTATGTAGGCCAAGTGGGATGGCTCTCACCTGTAATCCTCGCACTCTGAGAGGCTGAGGTGATGGATGGCTTGAGCCCAGAAGTTCAAGACCAGCCTAAGCAAGATCAAGATACCAGCTCTACTAAAATTAGAAAAATTAGCCAGGCACTGTGGTGGGTCCCTGTATGTAGTCCCAGCTACTCAGAAGGATAAGGCAGGAGGACTGCCTGAGCCCAGGAGTTTGAGGTTGACACCACAGCACTGTCACCTGGGGCAACATAGTGAGACTCTATCTCTAAGAATAAGAAAAAGAAAAAGATAATTTCTTTAATACAATATTTCATCCAACTTTGAAAATATTCTTGACTTAACTTTCTAATAGGTACTTCGTGGGATTGTCCCTTAGATTTGAATGTGCTATTTCCCTACACATGAAAATAAGACTGAAATCATAGATATGTGAATGAAATTTATATATATGAATTGTTACTTTAATTTAACAACATCAAGCCTTGTAAGACTAAGTTAAACCTTTATTTTTAAGGCAATGATGTTACAGTGGCCTAGTGGATATCAATGCAGAAGTAACACAAATTAGTGTTAGATCTTGAGTTTTAGTTGTCTAGAGCATATTTTTTCTTAAAATATAATAATTGTAAAAAAGGAAAAACTCTTCATGACTGTATGGAAGTTTGAAAGTCAGATATAGATAGATATTTCTATCTTTAGCAGAGCATTTAAATCTTCTTGTGAAATAATGTGGGCACCCAGGACCTCAGTGCCATGTGCAATCAACTTTTCCTCAGAAACATTTTTCCATTAACTTTCTATATCAGAGCAAAATCAATAGCTGTCATTGAAATTTTTCCTAATATTTTTCCCTATTGTTTTTTAACTTTGGATTGTGAAAAAAATGACTTCCATGAAACCAAGGAGAAAATTCCCCCTCTACATTTTTCCTGGGTTCTGAAATTGACTTCTGCTTGCTTTTTAAGAAAGTTGTTTAATAAAGTCAACACTTATTGCTGTGATTACAGAAAAACTGAATATCTCTCAGTGGTTAGAGATGAATGATAACTGGCACATACAGCCTAAAACCTTGCAGTTGGAATACTCCTCTCCAACCAGTAAGCTCATCCTGCTCAACACGCATGTCCTAAATCTCAAATATATAATTCTTGAAATGACATGAAATAAAATGGAGTTGTTTATAAGAGTTAACATGTTGCTTCAGTAGTGTTTAAAAAAAGATGATGGCCAACTGCCACAGTACATGAAAGGAAAACTTGAACCCACTCTGAACGAAAGAATAAGGCTCCCTACCTTTCTCGGAGAATGAGGCCACAGCAGCCCTCTTTGCTGCTATGGAATTAGACAGAAAAACGTTCTCGGGCTGTCCCAGCTCTCTCTTTCCACAACAGGCTCATTGTTCACATTAGTGTTTTGTCCTACCATAGAAACAGAGGCTCACAGGTCTGATTTTCAAAATCAGTCAAATTCCTCACCGTTTTATTCATATACTCTCTGATCCTAAAATTTCTATTTTTCTTAAACCCGTTGACTAAAGACATCTGTTATAAAGGGCGTCACTGTAGATTTGTCATTGTTTTTGAGCATTGTGTCAATCTTAATCCAGGGATGCATGCATTCATTCATTCTTGCGTCCTCAAACACAAAACTTTTGTGGCATGGTATACACATTTTGACTGCATACCAGGGAGTCTTCACCTGCCACTTCTTCTGATGTAGCATTGCTATACATCCTGTAACAACCTTACACTGCAAGCAAGAAGAAAGCAGTAAACAGAACTGAGGGAAGGAAGGGTCTGGCTGTCAGTGTAAGTGTAAATAGCAACTGTTCTGCTCAAACTGTTTTTAAAACTACCACACGGTGAGAGCTTTGCATAAAATAGGACAGATCTCAAGAATCAGGTTTTAGCACAAAATTCAAGAAGCATGCTTCTCCTGTTTTAATTCTCTCACTATTGTACAAACAGTAGAGGGAAATATATCTGCGTATTATATACGTGGATATTATATGTACATATAGTCTCTGTTAAAATGTTATTTAAGGCTCGGCGCCTATAGCTCAACGGGCTAAGGCGCCAACCACAGACACCTAAGGTGGCGGGTT
>NW_003852664.1:224107-240586 GCF_000181295.1 Otolemur garnettii | reverse complement strand
TGTGAGCTGTAATGCCATGGCACTCTACCCAGGGGGACAGCTTGAGGCTCTGTCTCAAAAAAAAAATAAAATAAAAATAAAATGTTATTTAAATAACTATTTCTGTATAAATAATAGCAATGTACTGCTATATTAATATGCATATATATATCACTTGCTGTACAAAGATGACACTATGTATTATTATGGATGATACTATATTAGTTTCAAGACAAGATACCTTTGAACCCTAAGATCGACATGAATTTATCCACTGGTCAGGTAGTATAGCATTATTTGATGGGTTGAGCTGTAAGATATTTTAGCCTTAATTTTGAAATTTCCAGAAGAGTCACCATCCCATATAGCATTGCAATGTCCTCTAAAAAATAAAACAAAGCCTTTGTGTCATTTTTTCTGTTACATATGCATATATTTTCTTTCCTAATTGGTTAGGACAATAAACTACTGGTAATGAACACTTTACAAATATGACTTGTGCATTACAGCTTTATGCAAAGCTGTGGTCCTCTGTTTAGCTAACACTACTCAGGCTAATTTATATAGAGACCTTTTCTATTTAGCTATGTCATCTCTTTCTTTAAAATTGAGGGAAAAGGAATGATGTTTTCCACTGTACAAATGTAAAAGGATCAATATAAACCTGGCATTGATCATTTGAAATGTGGGTGGGAAGGGACATGATTGGCCAGTTCACAAAACATTACATGCATAAATGCATAATATGTTTACTTCATTGCAATAGATTTATATCAAATTAGACTCTTACCAGGGCCTAGAACAGGCAAACTCATATTGTGGGAATGAAAGAAATAGTTACAGTATGAATGAATGTATGAAAAAAGTAATGAAAAGATTACTGTCAGTGGATAACATAAATGAAAATTGAACATACTCACTTAAATGAAAGAGTCTAATTGTGATGTTTAACTAATATTTGGATGTTATTCCAAACATTAATGTTATAATATTATATATATTATATTGATTATATATTTATAATAATTATATAATATATATTGTTATATTAATAAACTGATGTGGACATTAACTAGTATCTGTTTATTAGTCACAGTGGACCTTTCCAGTGTCTAAATGTGCTTATCTCTCTAATAAATAAGGGCAAAAGTCACACCTATATAGCCATTAGGTATAGGTGATACAAATAAACAATCCTTAAAGAATTTCTAGTCTTGTTTCTTTTTCTTAGTATATATGAGGGAAAACTCTAGAAATAAAGCTGTTATAGGGAAAATCTGTAAACAATTATTGAGCCCCAGGTACTGATAGGCATGCTGAAAATTTGAGGGAGCTTTGTACTGAGGTTTCAAATTTACTTTGAAATGCATATAAATATGAATTGATGGTAGATAGAGTGATAAAGCCAGATTGGTGTACCATGAAGGATGGGCATACGGTTGTCCACTGGAAGAGCTTTCGACTTTGCTATATGTTTGAAATTTCTCATAATATATTTGAACAAAATTTGGGGGGATTGATGTACATTTTTTCAGAGTATTTTTAACTTTATAAAGGCAAGAATAATTTATGGGGGAAATTACTCTCAGGATCATATTTTTTTTCAGTTCTGTATCATCCTAAAATATCTTCCTGCTTTCTATTTTTGTTACTGTTCTTTGCCATTTTTTGTAAATGTAAAGTTTATAATCTGAAAAACTAATACTTATTTTTCCTAGAAAAAGAAATGGTATCTTTACTAAGGATATTTTATTTGACCTTAACTAACCCATTTGGTATACATATAAATTTGTCCTGTTCTTTTATTAATTACTTTTATTTCTCCCTGGTATGAATTCATTGAATACTCTGTTATCTGTGAGTATAGAGCAGAATCACACCCATCACTTCTTAGTCTGTCATTTTGGCCAATCACCAAACAAGCTTTCCATGATTCGGTTATCAAGCCTAATTTTTCTTTTTTCATGGCAAAATTTGATTAACTCTGAGGCTGTGGGATCACCTTTTCATGATTACCACCTTCTCCTCCTTTGAACGAAACAAAACACTTCATCTTTAACCCTCATTTCATACTTGTAATATAATATCTTGTATTATATTTAATGTCACTGCAATATCAATAAACCTGTATAGATCACAGATAATTTTTATCTAGTCGCAATAAAAATTGTAAAATTCTACTAAGGTATTTAGTTTGTTGTTCTCCTTGTCATTGCTCTTCTTGTTGCTATAATTGTCATTTTTCTTGAGACTGGGCAATTTTTGGTGTTCTTTTATATTCTCCATTACTCTCACCTTTCACTGTGCCTTGAACAAAATAGGTGGTTAGTATATATATGCAGTGAAACTTGATTTTTAAAAAGATTGAATGGCCAGATAAGGTATGGTTGAATTGGGCTTTTAAAATACCATCATTTCCCAGATTGATTTCTATTCCTAAATTTTACTGTGTTGATAAGCCATTTTTGCTCCATTTCTTGAAAATGTAGTTGGGTTTAATATTTTGTGAAAAAACAAAAGTTATTTATAGTTTATTGTACTTGAGCATTGTATGATGCTACAATGCACTTAGGAAGTGTTGTAAAGATTGCTTGAATGTACTGAAGGCTTCCATAAGGCCTGATAATGCCAGAGCTATAATCATGTAATACTGCCGTTAGCCACATAATTTTATGATATTGATGTAGCTAATTTTGCTTTCCAAAGTTCTCCAACTTCTTTGAAAGTTATTCAGACCCTTTGTCATATTCTTTCATGGGTCTGATGGAAAAGACATCTTCTGAATAGTTTAGATACACAGAATGGTCTGTAGGTTGAACAACAAGAACATGACCTTTCCATTGAGATTTTTTCCCTTGGGAATTAAATGTACTACTTAGAAGTCAATCTGGTAACCAGAGTGATGAGAGGAGTCAAAACTTCTGGATTGTCTTTCTGGTATTCCCCCCAAATTTCCATTATTCCTACCTGGTAAGTCACGTCTCGTTCCTCAGTTTCTCCTTATCCTTTCTCATTGCACCTCCCTGAAAAAGTCCTTTTTCTTAGATTGTATAAAATAAATAAGAAAAGTGATACATCTGGCCACAGTGAGGAGTGAGGCTTGAAGAAAATATAAGCTACTACTATATTATTGCGGTTGGATACTGGTAAGAAACTGACTTGTGTTGTCTGCCAACAGGAGAGGCGTTGCACTTGGCGCGGGATTTTGGCTATACTTGTGAAACAGAGTTTCCAGCCAAAGCAGTAGGAGAACATCTTGCCAGACAACATATGGAACAGAAAGAACAGACAGCAAGAAAAAAGATGATCCTAGCAACCAAGTAAGCAGAATGGGAAGACTCTGTGTGCTTTCATCTTCAGTTTTTAACTTTTTCTTTGAATGAGGGAAATACTCTCGAAAGCAGCAGCTCTCTAAAACAGGGGGACCCTTACCCTGCAGCAGCTAACTGTACTAAACAAGGACTCTTCACCTTCCTGCACCCATGACAAGGTTTACAAACTGCCTTTGACTTGTGATAGGGCTATCACGGAAACTATGGAATTGCTTAGGAAACCTCTCCAGCATATGCAGAAATTTCTAGGAGAAAAACAGGTTTAGGAAATGTATATTCTAGGCAAATATGCCTTTGATTACCATGCAATTTTATCTAAGGCATTCATTACGCCTTAATCGATGAGGTTAAATATCTCAAAACACTAAGAGTGTTTGGATGATATGGCAAAGGAGGTTGGCACAAAGGCCAGGCACAGTGGCTTAAGGCCTGGCGCAGTGGCTTACGCCTGTAAATTCAGCACTCTGGGAGGCCAAGGCAGGTGGATTGTTTGAACTCAGGAGTTTGAGACCAGCCTGAGCCAGAGTAAGACCCTGTCTGTAAAACTTAGCCAGGTGTTATGGCAGGCGCCTGTAGTCCCAGGTACTTGGGAGGGTGAGGCAAGAGTTTGAGGCTGCCGTGAGCTATAATGTCATAGCACTCTACCGAGGGTGACTAAACGACACTCTGTCAAAAAAAAAAAAAATGAGGGCATACATGTGTAAGGGGTTATAGGAAGACCTCAGGTACCAGGGGTCTCCATCCACGTCAACATCCTCTCCTATGTATAATAAAGCAGTTATTCCCTGTATGCTTCATACTTCCCATTGTAATATTATTTTTTTTAAAAGGTGTAAGATATTTGAAAGCTTCTGGAAATTATAAAAAGCCCAATTAAAATGCAAACTAAAATAGTCAGGAAAATAATATAGGCAAATATATCAACATAATAGAAAAGAAGGAAATTTGCATGAGCTCACTTCTAAATATCCTCAAACATGAAAGTTCTTCAATCAATTATGGGAATAATATCATTTATTGTGTGAAAACCTGTCCGAATCATAAGTACTATGGCAAGTCATATTTGAAAGTTTTAGAAAAAAATCTTTCAGGTGGTATGTGTTGAAGTAAGTTATTGCTACATACAGGTCATTAATAATCTCTAATAATTTTCTAACTCTAGATTTTAGAATGATAATTCCAGGTACTTAAATTATCATCTATAAGTTAGAAAAAAATTAGCTTGTTATCTGGGGAAAACATTTGGAGAAAATTTAAGGTAGATAGCATGAGAAATATTGCCTCTTAGACACTGAGGAGAAAATAATTAACTAATGACTTTACAACTTGCTGGCTAAAATTTATGTTGGCTCAAAATGCACACATCCAAACCCAAATAGTCACTGTTCTACCAGCTTCTAATGTAACATAGTTCTTTTTACAAACTTAAGGAGTTAAATGGGACATCTACCGTTTGACAGGCTGCCCGAGACACTTGATCCCTTAATTGGGGGTGGTGCACTGCTTGTGGCTATCAACTCTTTGGTTTTAAGATTATATTCGCACATTGCTCTTTTTTTTTTTTTTTTTTTTTTTTTTGAGACAGACCCTCAAGCTGTCCCCCTGGGCAGAGTGCCGTGGCATTACAGCTCACAGCAACCTCCAACTCCTGGGCTCAAGCGAGTCTCCTGCCTCCGCCTCCCAAGTAGCTGGGACCACAGGCACCCGCCACAACGCCCGGCTATTTTTTGGTTGCAGCCATCATTGTTGTTTGGCGGGTCCAGGCTGGGGATTCGAACCCGCCACCTTAGGTGTACGTGGCTGGCGCCTTAGCCGGTTGAGCTATAGGCGCCGAGCCACATTGCTCTTTTAAAAATAGATGAGTGTCTTGTTTTGTCTCAAAGAGAAAAAAGAAAAAAAAAATTGATGGTAAAAAGAAAAGAGAAAAGGTCAAACAAGATTGCAGGGAAAGGACTAGTAGAATGAGAGAATGGAGACCAAGAGATGGGGAATGAAAATGAGGGCAGGTTTAAAACTTAGACTTGAAATTTGAAGAAAAACGGTGTGCTGTGAAAGCTCTTAAAAACTTGCTATTGGAAAGACTTAATCTGGACCTTTTGTATGGTTTAGCTTTTGGAGGTCTTTGCTTTTCCTTTATTTGTACTCTTCTCCTCTTTTAAATAGTTTCTTGACCCAAAGGGGCTTTTATCAGTCATGTTTCAGTTTCTCCCGAAGGAACTGGAAGTACATGTAGTTAGTTTGAATCCTTGATATCATTTGAGGAGGAAGATAAAGACTTGTTACAGATCAAGAGAATTATGCAATACTAGTGTGAGGTTGTACCCTTCGGGGGTTCCCAAAGAGCATCATTCTAGCTGACAAGATCATGCAGATTTCCCAACATGCACATCCATGGGATCACGTTTAAAAGATGGTGTTATCCCAAAATACACATTACTCAAGGGAAAACAACTTCGTATTTTCTACCTCATTGGTTTCATCATGTGTATTCTAAGGTTTTTACTACTAACCTAAAGAAATGTCTTGTTCTCCTCTCCCCTGGAATTATGGTTCTATAATGAACCACTATTACTCCCATCGAGGTTATACATATAGGTTCCCATTTTTCTGGAGGTTCCTGTCACTGTTGACATGTTTGGGAATCTCTGAGTGTGTTCAAATTGATACTGAGATTTTGTTTTCACAAAAGGAAATGCTAGAAGAATTTGAGGGAGGTTAGAGAAATACTTGCATATTTGTCATAGTTATGCTGAAAGATCTATTTTTGAGTAATATATATTTAACCAGGTAGGAATATTTTTGAACTTCGATTTCATAAAACATTGTGAGAATGTGTAATTTTCTTTAATCTGGCTGCCCATACCTGACATTTGCAGTAAGCACTGAGTGCATTAGTCCCAATTAACTTGTTTTCGAAAAGAGTAAATAGGGTATAAACATCTGGAAATTAAAATAGTTTTTATAATTTTTCCTTTTTATTATTTACATGCATCCCATTATCTTATTATACAGTGTGAAACAGAAATTAAAGAAGCAGAGACTATGCAGTCACAGAAGACATATATAAGACAAGCAGTAATCACTGCTACTAGATAAATTAAGGGATATATATAGGAATGTCATGCTTATTCTCCATCATATGAAAAAAACCCAAAGTGTGTTCTAAGCAGTTTCTAATTCTTTACCAACAGTAAAACACTGGATATTTTCATCAATTAAAATGCTAAAAGTTGGCATTAAGTAGCTTATAAATATCTATTTATAACATTCTAGTTAGCTCACCCATGTTCATAAGACTTTGACTACTTTATAAAAAAATATATGCAAAATCTAAAATTCATCAGATGGGAGATTCAATGGCTGATCAACATTGTCAGATTGGCCTGCATATTTTTTTCTTACGTTCATGAATAACAGATTTGGTTGTATTTAATATATTGCCAAGTACACAGTTGTGTGAAGGGCCTATTAATTAAGTGCCAGTAGTTTCCTAATTCCTCTTTATTGCTTAGCGTTTTACCAATTAACCAAATATTTTGGTGTAATTGAGACAATTATTAAGGTAGAAGGATAGAAAGAGATACAATTTTTTGAATTCTAAAAATGGACCAGAGAAAACATTTGTTTATTTGATCAGTAGAAAATACATATAAACCTCTTCACTGAACTTGGAACTTCAAATACTTAACACTTGATCTGCATTAGGTAAAGCAAAATCATTACCAACTTTTAATGTTATCATAATGACAATGTTAATCATGGAAAAGTGAACTTTAGATTCAGACATGAGCTAAAACTTACGTCCTTAAGGACAATGACGTGAGAGATAAAGTTAGAATGTCTGATTCATCGATGATCATCTTGTGTTACATAATTCATAATGTGACATTTTGGTTTGATATACAAAAGTATTTTCAGCTTCATAAATAAAAATTTAAATAAGAATGTGACTAGGCATAAAAATAATAATTCTGTAGCTGTCATAAGGAGATGATGATGATAATTGCCTAAGGGGACTTTATGGGATTGTCATCTGTTTCCAAGGCTAGAAGCCTAAAGTGAATGTGTTAAGCAGCAGAATTAAATGTAAGAAGTGGATAATTCTCGGCTCGGCGCCTGTGGCTCAAGTGGCTAAGGCGCCGGCCACGTACACCTAAGGTGGCAGGTTCGAATCCCCAGCCTGGACCCGCCAAACAACAATGATGGCTGCAACCAAAAAATGGCCAGGCGTTGTGGCAGGCGCCTGTGGTCCCAGCTACTTGGGAGGCTGAGGCAGGAGACTCGCTTGAGCCCAGGAGTTGGAGGTTGCTGTGAGCGCGATGCCATGGCACTCTACCCAGGGGGATAACTTGAGGCTCTGTCTCAAAAAAAAAAAAAAAAAAAGAAGTGGATAATTCTAATACTACTTCTGATAGAGCACCATGTGGAGGGTAGATGGATCATTTAGCATGAGTTAAATTTTCCACCCTTTGCCTTTTTCTGATTTCTTCATAAATTTTATTATAACTTGATGTATTGTTTATACAGGAATAAAGTTGTTCTTCGACTTATAAATTATTCAATGTTCCAAACAATTTCAATATCATATCACAATAATGAAAGCAATGCTTTAATCTTTATTTCAATTTTTTTTAATTTATTTTAATGCGATATAAACATTAAAATACTAGTCTAAAAGCAACTCCAGTCTTTTCTCAAATACTTAGTTTAAGTGTTTGAATTGATGAAAATACTGTACAGAGAATACACCTGTAAGTGAGCTAAGTCCTCTTAGAACTGAAAAAGTGCAGAGTTCGATACAAATATTCTCCATAAAAGTAGATACACACTTGCTAAAAGCATGCATTTAGATGGCATATCTCAGAGATACAACCAAAACATCAGAAAAGGGACACAGAGGATCCTGTTTTATTTAATTAGAAAAGGACTTTGTTTTTCCTACTGCTGACTCCACTTTCACCTGTGTTCTATGAAAATGAATAAGATGATTCTATGAATGAAACAATATTTGAACTTTGGCTATAAACTAGAGCTTCATTGTCCATAAAAAGAAATAAGTGATTTTTGGCACAATTTTAGACACCTAATAATAAGTCTCCACTGATTATAATTCAGTGAGAAATTATTTGTACTTCACGATATTCTGTCACTTTTTAGTAGTCATTTGTTAATCACACAAATGTTTTGGAGCAGAATAATGGCTGGACCCATATTCACGTGGGAGGTACTTTGACCCTTCGCCATGTCTTTGGCTACGTCCTAGTCATAGTCCAGGCTACAGTATTACAGTTTGTAATTGTTCATTATAAAAACAGACAAAAAAATTGAATCCCTGTTAAATGATCCCCGTAATATAGAGTGGCCTCACTTTAGATTCTGGATGCTTTTAAGCAATTTCTTGGTAATACTTCACTTTTAGCTATGGAATTAATTTAGTAGTTTTTTGTTTTTTAAAAAAGCCTATTTTCCCTAATCCAATATTCTGCTTCTTTGGAATTATATCATTTGGACTGTGTGTCTCAACACACGTGGCAATGCTTTATTTAAACTGAAACCAATGATCAGAAATAATAATCATATAAAGCAAAATTTTAAAAAAGGTAGCAGAAATATGACTTTGAGGATACTTTTGGCAAAAATCAGCTTACTTGGAAGCCCAGTATGCTGTTGCACCTGACATCCTGGTACCAGGGAGGCTGAAGCAGGATGATGGCTTGAGCCCAGGAATTTGAAACTGCAGTGAGCTATAATCATGCCTCAAAGAAAAAAGAAAGAAAGAAGGGGGGGGGGGGGAGAAAGGAGAGAAAAGAGAGAAAGAAGAGAGACAAAGAAAGAAATAGTAAAAGAGAGAAAGAAAGAAATCAGTTTACATGGAACATAATGTAACCATTTTGTAAAGCTAGTGAAAATTATGGGTGATTACTTCAAGTATTAAAATACAAAATTAGTCCACAAGAGTCTGAAATATAATGCAGTATTGGGCAAAAGGATTTTCTAAAGTCTGCTTGAATCATGGCTCTGATGTAAGTGTAAAACTTTATCTAAACTTTTTTAATATGTGAATTACGATCAGGCCACTGTATTCTAGCCTGGGTGACAGAGCGAAACCTTATCTCTAAAAACAAACAAACGAAAAATATCGTTTTCAGATATGATGTTCCAAAAGTCATATTAACAAACAATTACAAATTGTTATTTTTATGTGGATTGTCTGTTACCCTGAGATTAGTCTATGAATAATCACCTTAAAAGTAATCATTGCTTTTCTCAGTGTCCATTGATGATCATTTGCCTGAAATGTGAACTGTTTTATGATTATTCTACAGTCCTTGAGAACAAAGTCACCAGTGTGATCCACACCATATGCTGTAGATGAAATTTTGGAGGTTGCTTCAAAATTTTATCTGGTCCTCTTTTAAAGAAGGGAACAAACCTTTGGTAAAATATCATAGCTATGAAATTGAAACCCCATTTCAAGAATTTGGTATATGTACTGCTGAATAAGGACCGAGGAAGAAGTTTGAGTAGATGTACAAACGAAGTAATGGTCTGAACACCTTTAATAACATGCCTAATCTGCTGAATTGTTTTAGAATCTTTTTATCTTAAGGCAGCCATGAACAATCTATTTTGAGCCACTTCAGGGAGAAAACTTCATATTTTTAAAACTTGCGTAAAGTAGCTCAGCACCCATAGCTCAGTAGTTAGGGCAACAGCCACATACACCGAAGCTGGCAGGTTCAAGCCCTGCCCAGGTCTGCTAAACAACAGTTACACTGCAACAACAAAATCAATAAATACATAAATAAAGAAATAGCTGGGCATTGTGGTGGGTGCCTGTAGTCCCAGCTATTTGGGAGGCTGAGGCAAGAGAATCTCTTAAGCCCAAGAGTTTGAGGTTGCTGTGAGCTGTGACAGCGCATCACTCTACCGAGGGCGACATAAAGAGACTGTCTTAAAAAAAAAAAAAAAAACTTGTGTAAAAGTTATGCAAGTGATTTTCTTATAAATTGGAATAAAACCTCAGTTTTGAGGTCATGCACACTAAGTTAAATGTGACATACATTAATTTGTACAGAAAGAACTCTTTATAAGGTGGGAGGAAATCCTGTGCCTTCCCCTTTGAGCACAAGAGTTGAATGAACAGTTCGCCATAAGAAACAGACTACGTTAGCCACCATTAGCATCTATATCTACTTTGTGTTTAAAAATCAACTGGTAATTCTGAAACACTATAGAATTGATAAAAATTATTTTGTGATTATAACTCTGTTGAACTAGAGTATTTTTGCAGCATTCCTTGTCATCAGAAATGTGGTTAAAATTTCAATTTTGAATCTTTTATTTTAGACAAATTTGTAAAGAATTCCAAGACCTCTTGAGCCAAGATAGATCACCACTGGGATCCTCCAGGCCCACTCCAATTCTAGACCTTGACATCCAGAGACACTTAACACATTTCAGGTAAGACTGGTTTTCCAATTTGCTCAGACACTTATTTTGAACTGTCAAACCATCTTAACTAATCCAGACCTTTTTGTATTCCTATCACAGTTCCATTTAGAGATATGACTTGTATATTCATATAGTGACTATTCTATTCTATGGAGGCTGCTATGTATTAAAAAATATATAACTTAGACTGAATAATTTATAAACAACAGAGATTTATTGCTCATATTTCTAGAGGCTCAGAAGTCCAAGATCAAGGTTCTAGCAGATTCGGTGTCTGATGAGGCCTCACCCTGGGTTTCAAAGATGGTGCCTTTTCAATTTGTCCTCATGAGATAAAATAAGATTCTCAGGGCTCTGCTTATCCCACCCATGCTGGATCTTTCCCCATGAGTTAACTACCTCCTACATATCCCACCTGTTAATACTACCACACTGTGGATCAAGTTTCAGTACATGAAGTTGAGGGGGACAGAAGCATTCAAACCATAACAGTGACTGAAATTTTTTAAATGCTTAGCTTGTAAGATCAAATTGAGAGAAGAACAATATGTGAATCACTTTAGATGGAAAATTTAATATCTTTATGCACTTAGCAAGAAATTCTGACTTTATGAAAGTAAACGGTATTAATTCAAATGATACTTAGCACTTTCGGAAGGCGATTCTGAAGTCTTTTAAACAGTTCTATATCTTGGTTACATAAATTGCTGAATGGACAGATGACTTGACAGATAGGAACAGGATTTCACTGATTTTCCAGATGTTAATACCGTAGAACCTCTACAGTCGACCTTCTCCCTACATTGACCACTTCCTTAAGTTGACCTAATTTTCATAGACCAGATGTGCACCACATGTATTATCAGTACACTTGGCCTAGTTCCTTAAGTTGACCACCTTCAAATGTTGACCAGTTTGCCCTCAAGTGGTCCCTTGGGTGGTCAAGTTACCAAGGGTCTACTATAGTGTTTACAAAAATAGAAACCATAAATGGTTCTTAAGTAGACCACACAAGAGCATGGAATGAATTATTGAAAGCATATATTTAAATTTCATTCTCTGAGATGTTTTGGAAATGAATAGAATGTGTTTTCTGGGTAATTTATGGCTTAGATACAAGGAGAGAAAGGACATCATCATTACTTAGGTGCCTTGTAGTTTATAAAATATTTTATCTTCATTTAATTATTATCATTTGGATAAAAAGGCCAGTAAATACTAATATACATTAAATTTAAAAATACTTTTAATACCTGTCAAAGATTATAAAGCTGTTTAAGAGGATATTCAGTTATATGCAATAACACAATAAGGAGGGTGTCTAAATAAGTTGGAATTTGGTGTGCAAGATTGGAGACTTATAAACAGAATATTTTATTTTGCAGTATGTCACAAGATTCGTTACGAGGTAGTAGACGTATATCTGGAGATTCAATTTAGAATTTATCTTTCAAAATTGCACCAGTATAGGATATATTTCTCAGAACCTTTCTCAGATCATTCAATTGAGTTCATAAGGGGGAGTGCAAGAAGGTCAGGAGGAAACATGGTGCCCAGAAATTAACAGAAAAAGGTTTTAAAGTCAATAGAATCATTTGTAAATCCAGGCTTTTATGAATGTGAGCTGAGGTGTTTGGGGTAACTATAAACTATTTCCAAACTTCTATTCCCCTAGCGTAAAATGAGATAAGAACCCCTCCATTGTATAGTCACAGTGTGTTAAAACAAAATAAAGAAATGAAATAAGCATTCAATAAATGAACTATCCTTTGTCTGTTTCACTGACATAAGTTTAAGAAGTATGAATGGCTCCACACTTACATCCTCAAGCTTCATCCATGTTGTAGCATGTGTGCAAATTTCTTTTTTTTTTTTTTCAGGCTGCAAAGTACTGCATGTCCCAAAGATTGCCTATAAGGTTGCCAAAAACAGGGGAACTGTGAAAATGTAGCTAACGTACCTCTAAATTATTCATTACAAACTTTTACAAAGAGGTGGCCAACATGTAGAGAATATTTTGTAAATAGGAGTACATCTGTCTATAATTTTCCATTTTCCTTCTGTATGGGGACTTTGCTGGGCAACCTTTAGGGTGCCCTACATTTTGTTGTACATAAATACATATATCCCATTTTGTCTATCCATTCATCCATTGGCAGACACTTGGTTTGCTTCCACTTTTTGACTATCGTGAATAGTTGCTATGACTGTGTAAATATTTCTTTGGGATCCTACTTTTAGTTCTTTTGGATATATTCCCAGAAGTGGGATTGCTGGATCATACTGAAATTTTAGTTTTCTTCTGTTGAGGACTTGCCATGTTGTCTTCTCCAGCATCTTTTACATCCTCACAGAGGGCACGAGGGTTCCCGTCTCTCCACATTCCCGCCAATATTTACTTACCATTTTAAAATAGTAGTCATTGCCTCTTTGCCTGCTTGGCCTGGCCATGGAGGCCCGTTTGTCGTCTCTGGCAAATGTATCCTGCTTTGTAAGCTTCCCTACTCTGTAAGCTTATCTTTCTCTTCCTCAGTAAACATTGTTTCATGTTTGCCAAATAAATAAATAAATAAAATAGTAGCTACCTTAAATGGTGATGTAATATTCCATTCTGGGTTTTTTTGGGGTTTTTTGTTTTTGTGTTTTTTTTTTTTTTTTTGTTGCAGCGCCTCAAGCTGTCCCCCTGGGTAGAGTGCCGTGGCATTACAGCTCACAGCAACCTCCAACTCCTGGGCTCAAGTGAGTCTTCTGCCTCCGCCTCCCAAGTAGCTGGGACCACAGGCGCCCGCCACAACGCCCGGCTATTTTTTGGTTGCAGCCGTCATTGTTGTTTGGCGGGTCCGGGCTGGGGATTCAAACCCGCGACCTTAGGTGTATGTGGCTGGTGCCTTAGCCGGTTGAGCTATAGGTGCCAAGCCTTTTGTGGTTTTTTTGAGACAGAGTCTTACACTGTCACCCTTCTCCATAGGGTGCTGTAGTGTCACAGCTCACAGCAACCTCAAACTCTTGGGCTTAAGCCATTCTCTTGCCTCAGCCTCCCAAGTAGCTGGGACTACAGGCACCCACAACAAGGCCCCACTATTTTTTTGTTGCAGTTGTCGTTGTTTGGCAGGCCCCAGGCCAGTTCAAACCCGCCAGCCTCGGTGTATGTGGCTGTGGACCTAACCACTGAACTATGGGCACCAAGCCTCCGTTGTGGTTTTAATTTGAATGTCCCTAGTGATTGGTGATTTTGAGGGTCTTCTCATATCCTTGCTGGACATTCCTATATCATCTTTGGAGAAATGTCCACTCAAGCTTTTTGCCCATTTTTTAAATAGAGTTATTTGTGTTGTTATTGTTGAGTTTCAGGAGTTCTTTATAAACAGTATTCTGGATATTAACTTCTTATAAGATATGATTTGCAGGGGTTTTCTCCTATTCTGTAAGTTCTCTTTCCATTCTATTGGCTGTGTTTTTAATTGATGTCGTCCAGTTTGTCTATTTTTGTGTTTGCCACGTGTGCTTTTGGTAGCATAACCAGGAAATCCTTGCCAAATCCAGGGTCTTAACGTTTTCCTCTACTTGTTCCTCCATTTGTTCTTCTGAGTTTTATAATTTTAGGTCTTATGTTAGGTCACTGATCCATTTTAAGATAATTTTTGTGTATGGTATAAGAGTCCAATTTCATTCTTTTGCATATTTTAAATCATGTATTTTCAAACAAAAGGTACATGGTGGACATTTCTAATTAAAACCCAAATGTAGGCTCCTGATTTAGATTGAGTTTAAATGTGTGTAATGTTTTTTACTGTGCATTTATTAAAAGAATCATCAATAGAGTAGCTTAACAATAGGATAGCAGAAGTCGGCTTGTTGCCCAGCCTTGAAATAGCCTCTGCAAGTGTACTCCTTAAACTTGACTTCACAGCAGAATCACTCTTGGAACTATAAAAATCTCACGGACTAGAGCACATATTTAAAGATGTGATTCAATAGTTCAGGTTAGGACTCATGCGTCTATGTCAGTTTCAAATGTATTAGCTCTCCCCCCGCCCCAAAAGAAAAACAATTTTAATTCATTTTTAAAGTGGCACTGAGAATTATGTAAAGTTCTGTCATGTATACTAACATATTAAAAAGAAGATTCTACATCTATGATTCTGCTAATGGTCTGAGTAAAAATGTGTTAGCATAGAGTGTGTCTCCTTCATAATTTACACTGACAGCAGCAAGCATAATTTTGAGGGAGCTGTAAGCTCAAGAGAAAGATGAACTAGAATGGAAGCATATCTCATCCGACTTTGAAAGCAGGCAATTGGCAGAGTCTGATTTTACACTGTTTTTGCTGAGTGCTGGCTGGGATAGAAGTGAAGATGGAGTGTGATCAGATAGACATAGGGGACACTCTAATTAGCAACATCAACTTGTGTTACTATTTTATTTACTCAAAATCTCCTTCCCAATGCATACCACTTGTAATTATACCTTATAGGGCAGCAGATTTGGTACCTTGGACACTGTGGCTTATTTTCAGCACATTGAATATGTCCAGATAAAGCACAGAAAACTACTTCCAGTTTTCAGTGGCGTATCAGTGTGTTCTGGGAAGACATGTGCATGGCTGTGACCCCTTGCA
This sequence comes from Otolemur garnettii, assembly GCF_000181295.1. NCBI lineage: Eukaryota > Metazoa > Chordata > Mammalia > Primates > Galagidae > Otolemur > Otolemur garnettii. The sequence continues at coordinate 225,202 of NW_003852664.1, read as the reverse complement.
TGATTCACAGCCTGGAAAGCTTCTTGTTTCCATCAGAATGACAGAAGGCAAGCTTATTTATTATTTATAATTTACTGAGTACCATCAACAGTGTGTATTGTTGTAGAGAACACAGCAGACATCACAACACCAACCAGAAGGGGGAAGAAATTTGATTGAAATCTGCAGAAGCCCTCATAGACTCATAATTCCCGAGATGGTGATGGCAATTAGACCAAGGGGGCACGGGGCTTCAGACAGAACAGGCTCAGCTCAGATAGAAACCTAGAGCCCTAATTTTCTGAAATGTTAAAATTTTCTTGCTTTGATAGTTTAGGAATTTTTAATAATTTGTCCCCTCTTTGTCTCTTATGTTGTCATAATCTCCTTGAATGTGAAATGAGCAAAGAATGTTTGATGAGTCAGACTGTCTTTATTGCTCCGTTTAGAAAGGCCTCCCTATCAAAAAGCTAGGAAGACTTTTTTTGCTCAGCATCTACCTTGGGAGGCTAAAATTGTATTGTCTCCGGTATTTCATTGTGCTAATGGCAGGTAATGAAACGATGACTAACAGATCATCTTTAGAATTTAAGAACTGCTGAAGTGGAAAATAGTTACATAGAAAGACTCCTAATATGTAAGAGTGCGTCTAGAATAAAGGAGTAAACATACTATAATTTACCTCAGGGAATTAGGAAAGTCTTTCGTCTTTCTATCCATAGTATCTAGCACATAGGATGAGTCTAATGAAGATATGTTAATAAATATGGATTATAATATTTCAGTTGGTCTTGAATGCATTCTCCACTGGTTCATTCCCAGGACCATGGACTAGATATGTAAAGCGAGCAATGTGCCTCAATTCTCTTAGGTTGAAAATTACACTGACATCACATCTTAGAAACAGATCCTCCTATCACTCCCATAGCCCTTGAAAAAGAAGAAATGTAAGGCTGTCCCTGGGTGTTTGGTGGTGATTAAATTTTCACTGTTGATTCTCAGGACTGGAAAGCCCATTCCTTCTGCACTGAGATCTTCTCTCCCACATCCCTGTCAGGTTGTCATGCATTCCAAACTTGAAAACTTTCTTTTTTTTTTTTTTTTTTTTTGAGACAG